>NC_138351.1:19380750-19665812 GCF_046562875.1 Panthera onca
ATGGCCATTTTTACAGAAGAGGGAACTGAGGCCCAGGGAGGAGGCAGTCACACAGTAGGTGGTGACAATGGGTCTCCAGTTCCATCTAATAAATTCAAGGCCAGTTCTTTTTTGGTTTTTTTTTCCCCCTAAAAAATAAATACCCCCAGGCTCACCGTTCTCGCTTCTGCCTTCCACTCGCGGGGAATGAGAGAAATTTGGGAAAGGCAAATGAAGCCTCCAAGCACAAATACAAGGAGGGGCTAAGCGAACACCTGTGCCCCAGGCTCCTTCAGGCCAGGCGCAGGGGCGCAACTGCTCAGAAACGTTGGTGGGGAGGGATGCACTTCACGAGGCTGCGAGCCGAGTGTCGACGCTAGCGACAACGGATTCCCAGTTCGCTGCGGGTGGGGGAAGGGCGGCGCTGCTGCCCCCCCCCCCCCCCCCCCCCCCGAGTCGCAAGCTGCACGAGTCCTAAACTCCCAGGACTGAGCCCCGGACACACCGCCCATCGAGGTCACAACCTCAGCTCCTTGGAGCGTCGCGCCTTGGAAGGCGCAGTTCCGACTCCGGCACATTTCCCGGGAAGAAAATAAAGCCCAAAGCCAAGGAAACGACGCCTCCAGGTTATACTGGCGGCGATGCCAGAGCTGAGGCTGGAAACCACGTGTCTTGAATTCAGGACCCGCCTCCTTCCACCCTCTTCCACCTTGAGGCTGGGAAACGTATGGGCAGAGGAGTCAGGGGGGTCAGGCTAGAGGCCGGATGGGGTGACAGTGAAAAGACCTGAACGGTGAAGAATCCCCAAAGTAACTAACCCAGGCAACGTTCCCCCAAGTCAAAGGTCAGTGGGTAAAGAGCCCGTGAAAAGCGAGATGAACACACGAACCTTTACCTTCATCCCAGTCTTGCACACAGTCTTAGCCCCGTCGACGACCTGCGCTCCTCCTCACATTGGGCACAGCTGTCCTCCGAAGCTTTGGGACCGCTTGGCCTAGATCCAGGCTGAGGAGTGCGAGGGACCTTCCGGGGCTGGGGGGCAGGGGTGGGGGAGGGGGGAAAGATAGAAAGGAGAGAATGAATAAATAGTCGCTCCTAAAGTTCCACATCTTTTTCTGGCAAATTTTTACTCCCCTCCATAGAGCCAATTAAACGCAATAAAACCTTGCATGGAGTCCCTCTTCCTAGCAAAGCGTCGCCAACAATTGCCTAAGGGGTAAACCAAATACGCCTGAGATAATTACACTAAGCCCGGGGCAATGATCTGCCTGCCAGGGTCCTCAGCGCCAGCCAATATTTGTATAGTGTAGGGGTTGTTTGAAGGAAAAAAGAAAAAAAATACTCGCGGAAACTTGAAACCGACTGGTTGGTGCCAGTGTGGTTACACGATCTGTTTTCCTTGAACGGGGGTCTGCAGGCAGCTGGAGCGCGCGCGTACCGCCCCCTCCGCTGCTGCTGCACGCCTGGAAAAACTGCAAAACTTGCCGGAATGAAATCAACCTCGCGGGAAGGAGGGAAAGGGAAGGAGAGCGCGCACCCCCACCGCGGCCGGAGCTCGCCGGCCGGGCCCTGCGCCACGCCGAGAATCCCCCAGAATACTCTGCGGCGGCCGCAGCCGGCTCCCCTCGAAAATGGACACATGTCCCGCGCTCCCGGGCTGAGCTCTTCGCTGCAACCGCAGCCCGGGCTGCGGCGGCCCGCTGGGGCCTCAGTGTCGGGGAGCACTTTCTACCCTTGCCCAGGCCACCCGCTACGCGGGGGCTCGAGGCTTGGGGTGCTTCGCTCCACCTTCGCGGCTCTGCCTTGGTCCAGGTGGCGCGGAACCGCTCCGCCAGCTGAACGCAGTTGGCTCGCTGAGGCCGAAGGCGCTGGCCACTTGGCTCGCGCCCTCCAGGACCGAGCCCGAGGTGGTGACCCGGGTCTGGGACGAGCTCACCCCAGTGAGCGCCCAGCTCGCGGCTTTAGTGTTCAGGTTACGCGCACCTAAGGCTTGCCCCCGCGCGCGCTTGAAGGGCCCGTCCACTCTCTTTGTCCCCAGACAGCAGGGAGCCCACTGGCCCGACGGGGACGCCCCAGAGCGGCTCCCAAACAGGAGGCGCTGCTTTTCCAGGAGCCCTCGGTAAATAAACTCTCACAAGACGTCAACAAAAGATGCCTTTGGCCGCTCTGCGTGCAAGGGCAGGACCTGAAGAGCTGCCGACAGCGGCCTCTGCACGGCTATTGGGCCTGGACTGGGCTGTTCTCGCACCATGTCGGGCAAGGGAGAAGGGGCCTCCCCGGCTTTAGTTCTCGCTTTAACTGTAGGCATCCACGGAATTCCTCCGTGGCTTCGCGTGCCCAGGAGGCCGGCTGCTGCTTGGCTCCTTAAACTGCCTCAGTGGACTAAACATCCCGCAGAAACTCCATAGGGGGAGGAAAGATCCCGGCACGGAGTGACAGGGAAAGCATCCTCCCCTGTGACCACCTCCTCTTCTTAGGGCCGGCCAAGAGGCTGCTCTTTTCCCCGGGGGTTCTCTTGCACTCTTCGCCTTAACGCGGGTTCCAAAACGTCTGCCGGCCTAGTACAAACTGGTCAAATAGCACTAGCTGGAAATCTAGCTCCTGACTAAAGATACATTACCAATCTGCCCCACTCGTCTCACTCCTACGACCAGAGGAAGCACCCGACAGGCAGATAGCCTCTGGTCCTGCCCTGGGGCAGCTCACCAAAAGTCGGAAGTTAAAAACGCGGGACCTGCTGTCACCAAGGCTGGCCGGCAAGGAGAAATCTCCCAAGCAGTTTGGGCCGACAGCTTTCTGCCTTCGGGCTTAGGCACGGAAAAGAAGACATTAAAAACCCAGTGAGACACAGTCCCTAATTGCTGTTTTCTCCTCAAATGGTAGAACTGGAAGGACCCGTGAAACTTCCAACTTGAGACATCTCATTTTACAAATAATGAAATTGAGGCTCAGAGACAGGAAGAAGGTATATTTTTCCCCCTAAACTCTGCTTTTCCTCCCAAAAGGCGAAGGCAGCCAAAACCAGACTATAACTTCCCTGCAGTCATTTGGGATTCGCCTACGGGTGTGCGGATGAGTGCTGAGCGGGAACCAGCTTCTTGGGCCCCTGCAGGCACCGGGGCCTCCCCGCTGCGGCTCACCCAGCTTTCTCTCACAGGTCACACCAGGGCCCTGTGGAATGATCACTTTGACCTCCTATTTAATCGTAATTATCTCGCTTCCCCTCAACGTACTAAGAATAGCAAAGATCGCGCAGTCAGGACTCACTCTGGTGATGGGACGTGTGAGCTCTCAACTTCTGGCCCCAACTCAGACGTCACCACCCCAGAAGAATGCCTCACTCTGTCCCATCCACCTGCTCCTAAGAAGCGCGGTGGGGCCTCAATCCACCAAGCTCTATCTATCTACCCTAATGTCCTCCTTACAGTCTCTCTCTCCCTCCAGACCGCGGTCTTGGAACGCGAAGCGCCGTCTCCTGCGTCCCTGTACCTGACGCCGATCACCGGGCCTCACATGCGGTTCGTGAGCAAGGAAATTGTGATGAAGCTGGCATCTGACGAAAATGCCCCTGGCTCTCCTCCTCATTAGCTTTTCCCTCCAACCCTCTGGGCATTGGGATTTCTTGCGGAGAAGAGACCTTGAGGCCACGGTGCCCTGAACTTGGCCCAGAGAATGGCCAGTCCAGGAGAAAGGTAGTGTAAGGAGCAAGAAGTTCAGAGCGGGTAGGTGGGAAGGGGAGAATGAAAGGGCGGGGACAGAAGGGGGATGCAGGGGAGGAGAGAGGAAGCTGAGTCCTGTCCCCCCATTGCCAGGCGTCGCGACGCTGGTGGGGTGCAGCAGCGGAGACCGCACCGGGCGCTGCACCCCTCCCCGCGAACAGCCTGCGCTCCCTGCCCCTCCCGGCGGGCGGGGAACGCTGCGGGTGGGGGCGCCGGAACAGAGGTGGAGGAGGGGGCGGGGGAGAGGCGCGGCGCCTTCGTGCCCCTTTTTCAGCGAGAGACGCGGCGGCGGCAGAGTCCCTCAGCCTCGGTCATGTGATAGTCTCGAAGCGCGAGCCGCGGGGGTCTCCGGCGTCTCGGGGACCATTACAAAACGCAGCCAGGAGAGCGCGTCGCTGCCACAGCCGCCGCCGCCTCCTCTCCAGCTCGAGACTGGCCCGGGAGAGCGGCGGCAGCTGCGGCGCGGACGGCTGAGCGGACCGAGGCCGGCCTCGCATCCTCCGGGCCTTCGCAGCCGCCCCCTCGGGCCCGCAGAGCGCGCCCCGCGTCCAGCGCCCCCGCCCCGCCGCGGAGCCCGGCCGCGCGGCTGCTGCAGAGACCAAACTTCCCCCCCCCCACCCCGCCCCCAGCGACCACCTACAGCTCCCCCCCCCCCCCCCCCGCTCCGCCGCGAGCCGCCGGAGAACCGGGAGCCGCGGGCTGCCCAGAGCCGAGCTTCCTTCTCCTTACCTCGCCTCTCCCCTCCAGGAAAACCGCAACTCCGGGGCGGGCTGGCTAGGTGCCCGGCCGGGGGGCAGCCTCCGGGCGCTGGGAGTCTCGCCGCCCCGGCCTCCGGGAGCACGAGCGCCAACTCGGATTTAAAGGGCCAGAGTCCCGCCCGTCCCGTCCTTCCTCCCAGCCCGCTGGGCCCGGGCTTCCCTCGGACCGAGAAAAAAGCCAAGAGGAGGCCGGAAGGGCACCCTGCCCTGCCCACGCCTCCGCCGCCGGCTCCAGCGCTCGGCCTCTGACCACCTGGGGGCAGGCGCCGAGAGAGTGTGGCCGGGGAGCTGGCGCGCCCCGCCCGCCACTCTGCGCGCGGGTCGGCCACCGTCCGGCCAGAAGTTGGCGAGCGGCGGAGGGCTGAGCGGGCCCAGGAGGGCAGGCGCGGAGCCCCCCAAGCAGCCGGCAGAAGGCAGGAGAGAGACGGCGAGAGGGTCTGGGGGCAGAGAGGGCGGGGTGGCGAGGCTGGGCGGGCCGAGCGGGGGTTAGTAGAGACCGCCAGGCCCCCGCTACCGGGTGCGGAGCCACACTGCCGTCCAGCGGGGGCCGGAGGGCGGTAGAGGCGCCGGGGGCGATGCCGCGGCCGGGGAAGAGCTCGTACAGCGACCAAAAGCCGCCCTACTCGTACATCTCGCTGACCGCCATGGCCATCCAGCACTCCGCCGAGAAGATGCTGCCGCTGAGCGACATCTACAAGTTCATCATGGAGCGCTTCCCCTACTACCGCGAGCACACGCAGCGTTGGCAGAACAGCCTGCGCCACAACCTCTCCTTCAACGACTGCTTCATCAAGATCCCGCGGCGGCCGGACCAGCCCGGCAAGGGCAGCTTCTGGGCGCTGCATCCCGACTGCGGCGACATGTTCGAGAACGGCAGCTTCCTGCGGCGCCGAAAGCGCTTCAAGGTGCTGCGCGCCGAACACACTCACCTGCACGCGGGAAGCACCAAGGGCGCGCCGGGCGCCGGGCCCGGAGGTCACCTTCACCCGCACCACCCGCACCACCACCACCACCACCACCACCACCACCACGCGGCCGCGCACCACCACCATCACCACCACCCGCCCCAGCCGCCGCCCCCGCCGCCGCCGCACATGGTGCATTACTTCCATCAGCAGCCGCCTCCAGCCCCGCAGCCGCCGCCGCACCTCTCGTCGCAGCCCGCGCAGCAGCCGCCCCAGCAGTCGCAGCCCCAGCCGCCGTCCCACCCGGGCAAGATGCAGGAGGCGGCGGCGGTGGCGGCGGCCGCGGCGGCCGCGGCGGCCGCGGCGGTGGGGAGCGTGGGGCGCCTGTCGCAGTTCCCGCCCTACGGGTTGGGCTCCGCCGCCGCGGCCGCCGCGGCCGCGGCCGCGTCCACGTCGGGCTTCAAGCACCCGTTCGCCATCGAGAACATCATCAGCCGGGACTACAAGGGCGTGCTGCAGGCCGGCGGGCTGCCCTTGGCGTCGGTCATGCACCACCTGGGGTACCCCGTGCCAGGTCAGCTCGGCAACGTCGTCAGCTCCGTGTGGCCGCACGTGGGCGTCATGGATTCGGTGGCCGCGGCCGCCGCCGCCGCCGCCGCCGCGGGGGTCCCCGTGGGCCCGGAGTACGGGGCCTTCGGGGTGCCGGTCAAGGCCCTGTGCCATTCGGCAAGCCAGAGCCTGCCTGCCGTGCCGGTGCCCATCAAGCCCACCCCCTCGCTGCCGCCGGTGGCCGCGCTGCCTCCGACGCTCACTGTCCCCGCGGCCGCGCAGCAGCCGCCGGCGCCGTCCACCGTGTGCCCCGCGGCTGCGGCCTCTCCCGCCGCCTCCCTGCTGGAGCCCACCGCCCCGAGTGCGGCAGAGAGCAAGGGCAGCTCCCTGCACTCGGTGCTGGTGCACTCCTAGGGGACCGGGCGGGCGGGGGAGGCGAAAGCGTGCAGGGACTCCTGGTCCTGGGCTGCCCGGGAGGGAGAGGGCGCCCTGAGGCTGGGCAGAGCTGGCGAGCCTGAGCCTTTGAGGCAAAGGAAGGTCTTTGAACGGACAAACCCGAAAGTGGATTCTCCAGTGGTTGAATAAATATAACACTTATGGTGTCTGTGTTTATACTATGTTGTACAATCAGATTAATGAAAGCCAATTTTCAGGTAAGAGTTTTCTATTGTGATTAATATTGGAAGTTAATAAGTTATGGGGGGAGGGAGCGAAGGAATTTGGGGAAGCTTCAGTCGCTGGCAAATTGGAAATGGATTTAGACCCCTATTCCTGGGAGAAGCTGGTGGAGTTCAACCTCCCCGGGAGAAATCCAACAGAGAATGACGCTTAATACAGACCTCAGCCACCAAGTTTCTCACCCCGGGCAGCGGCCTTTCCTGAACATCCAAGACAAAACTGCTATTCACTAAGGAAATCTCGTTTTATTTAAGGATAAGAGAGACCGTTTTCATATCGTTATTTTCCTGGTCAGTTAAATGGGCGAGGACACAGTGTCATGACTTAAGTCGCTTTGGGGAGGCAGCGGGAACTCCACGAAGGATCTTGGGAAACAGTTCAGTTTCTTGGCTCTGACCCGGGGTCGAGAAGGATAGAAGGAATGGCTAAAGCAATTAGTTTGCACAAAACAGAATGGCAGCGGCTTAAAGAGCAAAGCCCCAGATTCCAAAAGTAAAGTTCGGGGAAACACAACCAAAGAGAGACAATGAAGGCGGCTTTCTACCTGCAATTCGTTTGTGTATCAATCGGACGAGGCCGTTTAGGAGCCCCAAAATAATGTTAATTCCCACGATCCGTTCCCTTTGGGATTTTAAAGAAAAAACATCACTTGCACCGAGGGATTTTGTTCCTCTAAACATGAATGCAAGAATGCCCCATCACCCGACACAGTTGCTCTTAACGCTTCCAGGAGCGTCTCCTGGCGGTTTCCTTCCAGCCTCCGGACGGACGCTAGAGGATGACCCCGTCCCTTTTGCGCTCTGCGATTTGGTATTCTGCGTGCTGATGGGGCGCGTCCGTCTTTTAGGCGAAATTCTTCAGTTTCAGTTCGCGAATGGAAAAGAAACTTGCCGCGCTGTCGTCCCTTCCCCCCTTTTTGAGCCCCAGGAATAGCACTTTACTCGCAACAAACTTTTGGGAACGAAGGGGGGCGGGTAGGGAAGAGGCAGCTGCCCTTGACCTCCGAGTCACCTTTGGCTTGCGTCCGCGCCGCGTTCGGGTTGTGACTTTGTGACAAGTTCCTGTCTGCCAGTGTTGTACGCGGTGTTTTCCATTAAAGCTTCTCTCTGGATCTGCCGCTGCGGGTGTGAAGGTGTTTTCGCTTCTCAAGAGAGGAGGCGGCAGTCTGAGTGTCCACTGGGCGGTCAGGGGGCTTTACACACCCTCCCCCCTTCCCTTTATTTCTTAACTTCAAAGCTTCATAGGAGTGAGTTCACGGAGAGCCGCCAGCAAGGACAGGTTTCCTCCACTGCTCCTTTTATCCGTTGGCGCAATTACCTCCTATTCGACCCATCCTGATCCTGGTTTCCGGAGCTCTAGCCCACCTCAGTGCTGGAGACCCGATTAGCAAAAACTTGCAACAGTGAATCGTTCGTTCCCTCTTGAGGTTCGTATCGATACACCGTCACCACCGCCCGACACCCTTTCCCTTTTCTGAGGGCCTCTCCGAGGGCGGGCCACGGCCTGGGACTCCGTACCCTTGGGTAGGCGCCCTTAAGTCTGGGGGGCCGACCCGGGGCTGGGAAGTCGGGTCACTGCCACTGCCACCGCGGCCCACATTAACGAGGAGCGCGGGCCCAGCCACCGCGGCCTGGGAGACCTGTTGCGCACCTGCTCCGGGCCGCGTCCTCCGCGAGAGGGGCCGCGGAGGCGACCGCAGCCTGGAGCCCGGAGCTGCCCAGCGCCAGGCCCGCGAGAGCCTGAGGCCCCGCAGTCCTCCAACCCCCGGAGGGAACTTGCGGGCGGGAGCGGCCGCGGAGCTGCGCGGGGAGCTGGCCAGGCGGCCGGGCCGGGTGAGGGCGACCCATCTGGGGCCGGGAAAGCCGCCGCAGGTTCTCTGCTCTCCAGCCTCGAACAGGGCTCCATCTTGAACCGACTTCCCTCTGCCCAGCCAGGCCCAACGGAAGCGTCCTCTAACCTTTCATCAGAAAAAGGGCCAACAAGACCTGCACAAAGTAATGACACCGGAGCCGGGGAGCGGGCGCGGGGGGGTGGGGGGGGGTGGCTACATCTTCAAATAAGTATTTCCACACATCCCTTATGTATAACTTGCATCGATCGAAGCGTGCAGCTAGTTTTGGTCTGGGAAGCAGGTTTAGGTCACTGCCTCCTTGAGGGCTGAAACAATTCCAGTGTATCCCCTATCCTTTCAACTTGAGACTCTGGAAGGTTCTCTGCAGTTTTCCTCTACACTAGTCTGCTGCTGTTGAAAGAAAAGAAGAGGGGACACTGACATGGGGGTCACAGATTTGGAAAGGCTTGGGAGTCTGGCTTCTTTGTTCTCCTCTGGGTGAGTTGGTGCCTAGACATCCTGGGTTTGGACCCCCTGGTTTAGATGAGTCAGTTGGCTCCAAGAAGGGGGACACTAGATCCCAAGGGTTTGTTCAAAAGAATACCGCTTCTTTCTTGTCCACCCGCCCCAAAAGTGTGCTTTTTATTGGAGCCCAGGAAAGGGCACTTCCAGGAAAGGACTGTGGCCCAAAGTGTCCTTTAGCACCCAGAGAGCTGGCTAAGTGACAGCCCCTCCTGAGAAGAAAGAAGCCTGTGGGCCACAGTGAAAGGAATGAATGAATAATTGATCCTCATAGTTTTCCTGGACCCTCTTGGCACGTTCCCTCCTACCTCTGGGTGGAAAACACTGTTTTGTTTTGCTTTTGCTAGAAGCAAAGAGAAAAAGGAGAAGGGAAGGCAAAGTGCACTTACAGATGATTCAACTCAAGTTTTTATCCAGGAGGAGATCCAGGAACCCAAAGGAAGCAATGCAGGGCATTGAGAGTGGAGAACATGGGAATTAAATTCATGTAAATAAAAAAAGCGGGGGAGGGGGGCCTGCCAAAATTCTGATCCCAAGGGAGATCCCAACTAAAGCCCTGGATACCAATACTAGCCTGAAGACCCCTCTTAACTAAGATGGGGTCTGCAGTCTAACTGTAACTAGCTTGTGTGGGGCTTTATCCCTTTAAGCAACCACCACCCCATTCCCACGCCAGGAACCTGGCAAGATTAATCTGGGCAGATCTGTGAGATACCAGGACTGGGAAGACCCCAGCCCCGAAGCTGACTGCTCATCACCAGAATCAGATTTTCATACCTATGTGACAAAAAAAAAAAAAAAAAAAAAAAAAAAAAAAATCTATTCAATGACATTGGAACCTGATTCAGTGTATAAGGGTCAAGCTATTAAAAAAAGTATTGTTCTGGTGATACTCAAAGTGTATAGAGAACTATTAAAGCTAATAATAAATTGATAGTGATATTCTGGTAACCCTCTCCACTGAGTACATGATTGCACCTGATCTCACAGTATTCTCTCTCTAGCAACAGGTCGGGATAGAGAGAAAGTAAATTCTAGGTAGAAATGAGAGGCAAGCAGAGACACTTAAAAATTTATGACCATTTCAGTTCATGCACTTAATAAAATCACTCCCAGTATGCTAAGTCCTAGGGGAGAGAAAGTGAACTTGCATTCCTGGTTTCCAGGATGATAGAAAAGAATGTGGTTGTTTAGCCTGTGTCCCACTTACCTGAATGCATGGCACCCTAAGCAAGATGGGAAGAAGCAATGAGAGAGGAGAAAGATTTCGGTGTAGATACCTTTGCAATATAGGTGGGAGGAAAACAACTTGGAATCATCCATTTGATTATATTTGCTCGGGAAGCTGAGGCAAGAGCTAAGGGCCCAGGGAGGACAAGCCTGTTTTAGCTGTAGTCTTGAGAACAGGCTCTCTTGCAGAGGCCAGAATGGGCACAGTTGGCATCTGGCACTTAGGAAGCCTGTCAGTCAGGCTGGCTTGTGGTCAATTATCTCCTTAAGTAGACTGGCATTAGTCCAGCCAGGGAGGAGGGCTGGTAGCATCCAGAGGAATCAGAGCCAGTTATCTGAAAGTGGTACTGCTGAACCCCAAGCATCTTTGCATTGGGGGGGTTGGGAGGTGATCAACACATCTCCTCCTGGGACTCAAAGGTGACATTTGCCTGCTTGGCCCTGGTACAGAAAGACTCCAGAAGAGTATGGACACAGCATGCCTTAGGAGAAGAAACAGTGATTCTCAAAGCCACCAGGTTTCTTTAAATGCCATACACCGACAATTTCGCCATTTCTGATATGCATAAAATCATAGAGAGATCTTGGTAGACTGTAGTGGGATTTGGTGCCTCCACTGGATAAGGATTCTCATTCTTCATGGTACCTGACTATGAAATGGGCAGAAAGGGTAGTTTGGGGGCATATTCAGGCTTGCATGATGTGGCAAGGGTTTGAAGTGCTAGTCGTGTTAATGCGACCGGGTGCCTATGATTCAGCCGGGGGGGGGGGGGGGGGCGGTGCGGGGGGGGGGGTTGGTATTGGAAATGGGAGAGTAAGGAAACAGTTTCAAAAGCCAGTGATAACCTCTCTGTAGTTAAAAAGGCAAAGTGAGGATTCAAGTGGAGGTGGGAAGTCCTTGAATTCCAAAGAACAAAACGGTTTCTTCAAGTCCAACATTTTCATTTTGCTCATTGAAAATATTTTCATTAACTTTATCTGTCAAAGCTGAAATGCTACCTTATACCCTTTGGGGGAGATTGAAGAGATCTGCTTGGGATTTCAATTCAGTCTTAAACCATTGTTTAAATGGTATGAGTTTGGCAAAACTCCAGACGTACTCTGTCCCAAGCACTTTTCCCCCTTAACTCTCCCCCGTGTATTTTAAGGAAAATTTAAGCCATATGTTGCTCTTTCCCCCTTGCATCCAAATGTAGCTTTATTGAATTTTAGCATGGTCCATGAAATTCAAATTCTGAGTCTTAAACTATAATATATTCATATGATCTACAACTCAGTCACATGATATGCACATATATCATTAAGCAGAAAATAAAGCTTCTGCGAGCTATAGTTGTATTATCATAGTAACATTTCTTTAGACTGAAGAACCCTGCAGAGAATGCCTTATTAAAAAAGGATTTTATGAAATTATCAAAAAATTTCAGAAAAGCTAAACCGGTGATGCATGAAAATATTTTTAATAGACTACTGCTAAGAAGACATTTTGATTATGCTTAGTTTGATACAAATAGTTCTTTCCTGCCACAAAGAACAGGTCTTTTGCGTGCAAGAGACACCCAAGCTTTGCTTGTAAGTCACAGATCTCATTATTGTGGCATCATTTAAAAACTGCATTGAAATAAGCTTTCCCATCTGAGTGACCTCCAGCCCCTGTCAGCACCTTCACAGACAGCGTGTTTTTACTGTTACTGCGGATGAACGCTTAGTAAGAAAGGAGCTGGAGAGCTGGAGTCCAGGCCCAGCTGAACTAGATTCATTCCAGAAAGGATCCACAACACTGAAACACACAGATGAAAAAAGGCGGGGGGGGGGGGGGGGGTTGGGGGAGGGAGAGAGGAAGGAAGTGAGGAAGGAAGCAGAGAGAGAGGCAGATGTAACCATCTGATACTGACAAACCAAATATATATATACATATTTATATTTATATATACATACACAGTTTTCTGACCTAATACTGCATTAGTTTTCTCTCAGGAAACTATAAATCAATTTTTTCAATGTATGCACCTATAACACTACTTACCTGAAGTGATCTTGGCTTAAAACAATATTCGTCTTCTCTTAAAAATGTTGCCTAGCTAGAGAGGACAGGGCATTAAACAACTAAGTGGCAGCCTCGTTTATTGCCTAAAAAGACGAGGCTTTAGTCTGCCTAAGAATTTATCCCAGGTGAGAATTCTGTGACATGAATTTTGTCATAAGTTTTGCAACTTATTTTATAGGGATGTAACCCGTATCCCCATAGGGAAAGGTTTAAACAAAAATTATGCTATTTATATATTATGCAATATCATGCAGCCATCACAAATAATGCTTATGAAATTTTACTCATATAGACAATGTTTATGCACCAAATATTAACAGTGTGACCTTCAGATGGGTGAAATCGTAAGTCATCTTATTTTCTTGTTTTCCACATGTCATAGGTGGTTTTGAATTGTCTACATACACTGATCATGTTTTCCTTTTATATATTTTTTTCCATCTTTTAAGTGTATTTATTTTTGAGAGAGGGAGAGATTGAGAATGCGCACACGGGGGGGGGGGGGGGGGGGTTAGGCAGAGAGAGAAGGAGAGACAGAGAATCCCAAGCAGGCTCAGCACTGTCAGCGCAGAGCCCAACGCGGGGTTCAATCTCAAAAACCGAGAGATCATGACCTGAGCTGAAATCAAGAGTCAGATGCTTAATGATGAGCCACCCAGGTGCTCCTGGTCATGTTTTACTTTTATAACCGGGGAAAGATTCCTTAAAGATCTATCCAGCCAGTGCAACTACAATTTCAACAAAATTTAAATTATTATGTTTTAATGTAGCACCCTAAATATGGGGGAGGGGTGAAGAACTGACTGATTAAAATGGATTTTAAAGGCAAAGAGTGGCAGAGAAGATGGAACCACACACCTTGCTGTCTTCCTGCTGTGCCTTTGACAAGACTCCTCACTGCAGACCCCTCTGGTGGGAGGCTGTCACTTTAAGTTTTGACCCTCCGAGAGTTTTGTGAGAATTGCTGTCCCATAAAGCTAGACTAGGAAAATGGGAAAGGGTTGAAATTACGAAGAGGGCTTGCTAAAGAATATATCTCACTTTCTCTTTTAATAATCTGTACACACCCATCATGGGGCTCAAACTCAAAACCCCAAGATCAAGAGTCAAATGCTCTTCTGACTGAGCCAGCCAGCCACCCCAAATCTCACGTTCCTGTGTTGCCTTTCCTACCAGCGTCCTCTGTTTTCACCTTTCGCGTTGCATGAAGTTTTGTGGTAGCCTCAAACTCTTTTTGATACTAGGCAGATAGGGAGGGAGGCAAACCATAAGAGGTTCTTAAGGACCGAGAACAAACTAAGGGTAGATGGAGGGTGGGGGAGAGGGGAAAGTGGGTGATGGGCAGGGAGGAGGGCACTTGCTGGGATGAGCCCTGGGTGTTGTATGAAAACCAATTTGACAATAAATTATATTTAAAAAAAAAAGAAACTAGGCAGATAATGCTAAGTAAATACACTCTGCTAGCTTAGGTATTTCCTCCCAAATGAAAAATAAGATACAGTTTTCCAGAACAGTAATGTAATATTCCTTTTACCTAGTTGGCAAATTTTTGTGTCATGCCAGTGTTTTCAAGAGGAACTCTTTAGATACTATTTGTGCTAGTCCAAGTAAAACTACATTGTCTTCCCTGTTTACATTGAAATCGTTTCTTTTCAAAAAAAAAAAAAAATGCAAAAGCCTGGGTTGCCTGGATGGCTCAGTCAGTAGAGCATCTTGATCTTGGGGTGGTGAGTTCGAGCCCCATGTTGGGCGTAAAGATTAAATTGTTTTAATGAAAAATACAAGTCTGTAACTATCCAGAATATGCACGTTTTCAGAAGATTAAACAGGCCTCAACTGTTAGGCCAGAAGCCTGATTACCTCCAAAAATAGCCACGGATCATTGAGATTTAGGGTTTTTTTTTAAATAAGTTACACCGGAGAACTAAAACTGTTAAAATTACGAGACTGAGTTTTTAACCCAAGAGAGTTAGAGAACCAAAGTATAATCAAATATATCTTGCTTTACGAGCTTAGAGAACAAAATAACATCCTAGGTCTTCGATATACAAAACTGTTTAACTTTCACCCCAGTTATTACTGGAAAACATCTTCTTTCTCCCCTGCCAGGGGACCCCAAGCTGACTCAGGCCTGGTTACTCCCACCCGACAAAGAAAAATCTGTAAAGTCAAATCAACCCGCTAACGCTGCTTCTCAAACTTGAGGCGCATGTGAGTCACCTGGGCCCCCCTCCGCTGGGCCCCACCTCCAAAGATTCTGATTCAGCAGGTGTGAAGATTATACATTTCTAATGAGCTACCAGGTGGTAATGATTTTGCTGGGCCCCAGATCACACCCTTGCGAAGCTCCGTGCTAACAGAGATTTGTTTTGTTTTCCATCAGTTGACCTCAGTTACAACCATCTCAGTCCATCAGAGATACCCAAAGAACTTTGAACATCACAGAAAAGGCATGAGTTGAGATCTCTTTTTTCTCTCAAAAACTCCCTGGTGTCTATCAGATTTACCCATCACTTTCCCAGATGTCTGAGTATTTTCTACTAACGCTCGAGGGAAGGGGGCCTGTTGATTTCAGCGGGAGTCATGATCCCACAGTCGTGGGATGCAGCGCGGAGATTGCTTGAGATTCTCTCTCTTTCTCTCTCTGTCTGCCCTTCTCCCCCATTTGGGTGCGTGCTCGCTCTCTCAAATTAAAAAAAAATAATAATAACGCACAAGGGAAACAGAAAAACTCCAGAGTTCGAGCCTCCCTGCTGTAAGTCACATAAAGACAGAATAGTCAGATTGGAAAGCAGCAATCTTCTTACTTCGTCAGAGGCAGCTGAGGCAGCAGCTACTTGAAAAGCAAGTTAGTAAACACCGGAGCTAGAAGTCAAGGGTCTTCTTTCTATTCTCCCCTTTACATCATAAGTCAACCCCTTCACAAAAGCATTTTACCCGATGGGTTTAAGGAACTGTTACTTCACTTCCTTAATGTGGTGCAATTATGTTCTCAGACCATGCTTTCCCATGATGCTTCATGCGTCATAGGTTTTTTTTTTTTTTTTTTAAAGTTTGTTTATTTTGAGAGAGAGAGAGCATGTGAGCGTGAGCGAGAGAGGGACAGAAAGAGAGGGGGGAGAGAGAATCCCAAGCAGGCTCTGCGCTGTCAGCTTGGAGCCCGTAGCAGGGCTCAAACTCACTAACCGGACGATCGTGACCTGAGCAGAAACCAAGAGTTGGAGACTCAACTGACTGAGCCACCCAGGCGCCCCCTGAGGTATTTTTATGCCCACTGTTTTATATAGGGGAGATAGGCTTTATTCTGAATTTTATTCTGATAGCTTTTTAAAAAATTTTTTATGTTTATTTTTTAATAGAGAGAGAGAGAGAATGGGGGAGGGGTACAGAGAGAGGGAGACACAGAATCCAAATCAGGCTCCAGGCTCTGAGCTGTCAGCACAGAGCCAGATGTGGGGCTCGGACCCCCAACTGTGAGTTCATGACCTGAGCCGAAGTCGGGCGCTTAACCTACTGAGCCATCCAGGTGTCCCTGTTCCGATAGGTTTTATACGTGTGCAGGCTTAGACCTACACCTTGCAGAATGGGGTTCGTGAAGATGTTCAAATGATGCATCAATTTAGTGAAGTCACACTTTGTCTAAAAATAGAGCCATTCAAGCCAAATACTTATAAAAATGCTTTGGTTCTCAGGACTGAGGCACTAAATAGCGTGCATTCTTTTTTGTTTATTTATTTTGAAGGAGACAGAACGCCGGCAGGGGAGGGGCAGAGAGAGAGGAGAGGGAGAATCCCAAGCAGGCTCCGCATGGGAGCAGATGCCAATGTGGGGCTTGAACCCAAGAGCCCCAGAGGCCACGACCTGAGCCTAAATCAAGAGGCAGACGCTCAATCGACTGAGCCCCCCAGGTGCCCCTAAATGGTGTGCATTCTAACAAAACAACTGCTACCAGGACTTGAGCTAGGGTTCCCTCTGGTCCTAGAGAGTTCGTGAAATTTTCCGCAGCCTCCTCGCATGTCCTGTGACAGATTCACACCCCTATTCTCTGGGGACTTTTAGTGGCTTTAGAATGTGTAGAAGGGAGAGACGCATTGTCGCTCTTAGTTGTGTCTAACTTAAAAGGCCAGCTCCCAGAGACCTGGTTTACGTTGAGGATCATCTCGGTGTAAAAGCACACTGCCCCTTTTATTTGCAAACACTCCAGGTGTCCCCGGCACGAGAGCAAATACTAATGCCTTGAAGGTTTGAGCTTACCTTACTTCATTGAATTTAAATATGGATTATTTCTTTTTTTTTTTTAATTTTTTTTCAACGTTTTTTATTTATTTTTGGGACAGAGAGAGACGGAGTATGAACGGGGGAGGGGCAGAGAGAGAGGGAGACAGAGAATCGGAAACAGGCTCCAGGCTCCGAGCCATCAGCCCAGAGCCTGACGCGGGGCTCGAACTCACGGACCGCGAGATCGTGACCTGGCTGAAGTCGGACGCTTAACCGACTGCGCCACCCAGGCGCCCCCAAATATGGATTATTTCTAAAAGTGTTTCTACCGTCTCTCTACCAGGAATTTCTCACTGGGTGTCTTTGCCATCCAGACTAGTCTTACGGTTTGCTTGGTTTTGACTCTGGGTCTTTTTGATCGCCCCCTCCTCTCTGGCTACTTACTTTGCCTTTCATTCTACTCCCACCACTCCCAATTCCCACTAACTTCTTAATGAGGGACGATTTGATTCTGTTTCTCTCTGTTTATAGACTGTAATCATTGGGATTTCACCTTCTACCGTGGAAGTGGTCTATCAACTTCTTTTCCTACATGAAGACTGTAGGAAGACTTTTCCTACATGAAGGAATTAATATGTTAAGCTATTAAAATCACATTTTTTTTTTTTTTTAGGAGCTCCTGGGTGGCTCAGTCTGTTAAGCATCCGACTTTGGCTCAGGCCATGATCTCACGGTTCGTGAGTTCGAGCCCCACGTCAGGCTCTGTGCTGAAGGCTCAGCGCCTGGAGCCTGCTTTGGATTCTGTGTCTCCCTCTCTGCCCCTCCCCTGCTTGTGCTCTGTCTCTCAAAAATAAATAAAAATCGAAAAGAAAATTTTAATCACATTTTTAAAATCTATCTGCACAACTTCATCCTACAAGCATTTATTCAATATGGTAATGTAGGAACCATGCCAGGTGCTGACGGTAAGATATGTTCCCCACTGCACCAACTCTTAACCTATTGTCTCTCATCTCCAACCGTGCCCTTTCCAACTCCGTGATGCCGGAGCTGGGACTTTGCAAACCGCGTCTCGGCTTTGCCAGCTGGTTATATACTGGGTCCTGGTAATATGGGGCTCTGGTGGCGGTTAGCAAGGGTGGAAAAAAGAAAAGGGATTTGCTCCTTTCTGCTTGTTCCTTCAGGGGTTCCCTTTCCGCGTGTGATTCCTGGAAGCATCATGCAGGCAAAACTTCACCTGGCAGTGTCTTCCTGTAGCAGCAACCGAACCCAGTTGGAAGTTGTCCCAGCCTTTGAAGAACCAACCTCATTTCCCACCCCATCTCAGAGACCCCAGCACCAGTTAGCAGGTGCTTTCTGGGTTCTGACCTTCAGCTTCATGGGGGATCACCTCGGAGTTTCTGAGTGTTAATAATTCCAACTTCTTCCCTTTGTACTCTCCAGCCTAGGGGTGGAAGCTGCTTTCTGCAGTTGCTACATCTGTGATAGTTTAGAATTCTCTGTCCCCGCCTTCAGCTGTTAACATCTTTACATCCAGTTAACTATTCCGTTACATTAAATTCTGCTTGTGAAAAGAACTGGAATGCTTTCTGTCCCCTGACTGGATTTTGATGCATCTGCCCGCAAGGACCTGACAGTCTGAAGCAGAAGCTTGTCTCCCCTGACAAAGATGTGTACAAAATTAGTGCAGGGTAGCTTGGAGGAGAATGTTCAGGTTCAAATTTATAATATGAAACAATATGCATAGGCATAGATTTGCTAGTATGTACCAACTAAGAAAAACAGGAAAAACGTATTCCTTTTAGAAGTGATAAAATATACTCTTTTAAAATAAAACTGTTGGCTGGGGCGCCTGGGTGGCTCAGTTGGTTGAGCGTCAGTCGGGCTTCCACTCAGGTCATGCTCTCGTGGTTTGTGGGTTGGAGCCCCGCATTGGGTTCTGTGCCGACAGCTCAGAACCTGGAGCCTCTTTCGGATTCTGTGTCTCCCTCTCTCTCTGCCCCTCCCCCACGCGTGCTCCATCTCACTCTGTCTCAAAAATAAATAAACATTAAAAAAAGTTTTAAATAAAACTGTTGGGGGCGCCTGGGTGGCTCAGTCGGTTAAGCGTCTGACTCTTGATTTCCACTCAGGCCATGATCTCGCGGTTCCTGAGTTCGAGCCCTGCATTGGGCTCTGTGCTGACAGTGTAGAACCTGCTTGAGATTCTCTCTCTCCTTCTCTCTCTGCCCCTCCCTGCTCACTCTCTCTCAAAAATAAATAAACATTATAAATAAAACTATTAACACACGTCCTGTATTTACAGTAACACAACCTTGTATTCTCTCTGCAGGACTTCATAGCAATGCGGCTCTGAAAAGCAGCATCGGTTTGCAGGTAAGTTCTGAGATCTCAGTGTGCCAGACCCTGTCCAGGAGCTAATTCCCCAGGATGAGACTACTCTAGACTGCTCTGTTTGACCTTCACTCTCTAAGAGTCAAGGAAGAAAAATGACCCAGGGAAGGTAGGAGGCTAGAGAGCAAAAAATCCTGGGAAGGCAGGAAGCTAGAGAGCAAAGCAAATCAATTAAATAAAGTCAAAACTAATTGAGTAGGTCAAAGGTATATAGAGTGTTTTTTGAAATTTCTGAATATGACAGTTCTGCTTATCGATGTAACATGAGGATATTGACTTTTTAAACTAGTTATGATAATAAAAGTAAATCGTGAGTGGCCAAAGCTGGAGCTCTTCACTGGAGAGATACTGGCTTACCTGAAGCCCCGAAGAATGTCCCATAAACAATAGCAAGTTGGAATAAACACACTTCGGGGACTTCTGTATAGTTTTCTCATGAGAGCAGCGAAGATAAATTTCGAAATAGCAGTTTTGACAGAGTATCCAAGTGCTTTAGAAACCAAATGGCTCTTGAGGAGCTCCAGAGAAACTGGAGCATTGTGGGGTCCACACAAGATTAATTGGAAAACAAGTTGGCCCATTACTTACTTTTTGGCTGCTTTGATATTAATTTGTGTGGAAACTTTGAAAGTTTCTAAAGATATCTTTTTAAAAAAAATTTTTTTTTAACGTTTTATTTATTTTTGAGACAGGGAGAGACAGAGCATGAACAGGGGAGGGTCAGAGAGAGGGAGACAGAATCTCCAACAGGCTCCAGGCTCCGAGCTGTCAGCACAGAGCCCGACGCGGGGCCCGAACCCACGGACCGCGAGATCATGCCCTGAGCCGAAATCGGCCGCTTAACCGACCGAGCCACCCAGGCGCCCCTAAAGATATCTTTTTTATCTTCTTTTCTCTGCTGATATAATACTTGACTTATGGGAAGTTCTTAAAGATTCGTTGAAGAGGAAGAATAATTGAGTTAATACATTTCACCATCCCCGACGTAACAGAATTCAAATGTGGAGACCCTCTTGCCTAACTGCTCTAAACAACAACAACAACAACAAAACCTTAGATAACTAAATCCTAGTAAGCTTAAATGGCTAGGAGAGAGAGATTCAGCTACTTGGCCAAGGTCATTTAACTACTTTGTGAAGGAGCCAAGATTGGGTCTCAAGGCAGCCAAATTCACACCCTGCTCTCATCCACAGTGTTCAACTGCTTTGAAAAGTCTCTGAAACTCTGTGTGTTTTGGTTTTCACATCTGTAAAACTGGACAAAGAATACCTACCTAATTAGGTTTAATTTAACCAATAAATAAAATCCAGTTTGTTGACAATCAGAATTGAAATTCCTATTTTCAAGAACCAATTGAGAAATGTTTCTTAGTAACTGGAGACAGATTGGGGGGAAAAAAAAACCGCTCCTAAAAATTAGTATGATTTAATAAAGGAGGCCAGCTGAAAAGGGGAAATTGTTTTGGACAATATTTTTTTAAAAAAACTGGATCCAGGCAATATTTCTTACAACTTTTCAAAGCCACGTGCTGATTTTAAAACCATATTTATAGAAACAATTTCCTGGTTTTAAGATTAATTTTGGTATTATATAGTATTTACTTAAAAAGTAACTTTTCCTGGTTTCTAAAATATTAGAAGCATATTAAAAGGAAAATTGTGAAATGATTTGAACATTACTTATGATGAAATTTTGAAATATATCATGGCAAGAAGGCAAATCTTGAAACGGACTGTAATTGAAAGTTCCCATGAGAATGTGGATTCACCCAGGATGATGACCAACAAAGCGCCATATAAATCATAACTGCTCTCTGCACCCCAGACGTATTTTTTTTTTTTTTTTGGTCTATTTCTCTCAAGCTAGCTCTCAATTCCTTCTATATCCAACTATTAAATTTTGTCTTTCCTTCAAAACCCAACTTCAAAACCAACTATTATAGTGCCTGATTGTAGGAACACACTATTTCCTTTCTTTTTTCCAAGAAGTCTTAACAATTTCCTCTACCCTCCTCTGATCTCTGTTATTCTTTTTTTTTTTTTTTCACTTTTTTTTTTTCAGACAGAGCTCAAGTGGGGGAGAGGGGTGGGGGGGGGGGTGGAGAGAGAGAGAGATTGAGAATCTTAAGCAGGTTCCACGCTCAGTGTGGAAAAGTTCACGTGAGGCTCGATTCTGTGACTCTGGGATCATGACCTGAACCAAATCAAGAGTCGGATGCTCAACCAACTGAGCCAGCCAGGAGCCCCCTCTGGTCGCTGTTATTAATCTCCCTTTTCCTCATTCTTAGAGCATGTTGTCATATCTATGGCCCAGTGTGCCTTGATTTAGGCTGGGTGCGTGACTAGCTCTCCTGCCAAAATAACCTGTAGAATAGCATGGACTTCAGCCTTATGGAAGTCTTCATATTCCTCACCACACTGTGTTTTCCACACCGTATGTACTAAATGTGTGTGTGTGTGTGTGTGTGTGTGTGCATGTGTGTGTAACAGAATTACATTTAGCTAGTCTCCTTTGAAGCTGACTTCTAAAAAGACAAGTAAATTCCCTCTTGTCCAACTCGATTTGTATCTCCTGATATCCATTCCATGTCCTGCAACCTGAAATTATGTGAGTCTGATGGTCTCCACCTCATATTCTTGTAGCCATTGAGAGCGCTCAATTTAAGACATAACAGGTGTCCCAGCTGGAGATGGGCAACTTGCTCCAGAAGCAGATTTAAATCAACCAGAAAGATCATTTTAAAGTTCTAACCCTAGACATCCCACTATAAGAAATTGTGGTCTTTGTGAACATCATTCAAAAGGCACCATGGTACAATGAGAAGGGCTTGAACTTTGAACCCCATATCTAAAAATTTACTACCTCAAGTGCTTTAATGATAATAATTGATTGAATATTTATGGTCTAACATTAATCCACAGAATAACCTAAAGCAGTAAGTCTAGTTCAAATCCCATCCCTATTTTACTGATAAAGATACTGAAGATCAGAGAGTCAACTTTCTTTCCAAGGTTACACAGCTAGTTAATGGTTGTAGCAGGACTGGAACTCAAGGCAATGAAACTCAAGCCCCAACTCTTAACTTCAAGTGATACTGCTTTATTAAGTTTGTTAGCTTCAGGGACGTGGGGTTGGGGGGGTTCAGTTGGTTGAGGGTCCGACTCTTCAGTTCAGGTCATGATTCCAGGGTTGTGAGATTGAGCCCCCTGTCAGGCTCTGCATTGAGCCTGCTTGGGATTCTTTCTCTCTTTCTCCCTCTGCCTCTCTCTCTCTCTCTCTCAAAATAAATAAAAATAAATAAACTAAAAAACAAACAAAAATAAATACACAAATAATTTCTACCTCATTGGGTTGTTGAGGTAGCAATCCAATGAACACTTTCACCTAGAGCTGTGGAACTTTATCAACCCAAATCAATCTGAGTTAAGATCTTTGGTAGAAACAAGGGAACCTCCTATATAATGCCCTAAATTCCATCCTCTGTATTCCAACTGATTATTGGCTTCCCAATGACCCAGGTAGAACTGGGTCTCCAACAGGGAGCAAGATGCCTTCCTTGGTCCTTAGCAGTTTAAACACTTTTGCTGTGAATGATTGAGGACTTTAAAAGAGCGCTCGCCACATTTTATTGACAATAGCTTTTCCCTTTACAAATAGGAACAATTGCGTGAATTTACATATGTATCAACCTGAGATGGGTTAGCTGTGTAAAACACTGGTGAGGAAAACCAAGGTCTAGCAGGGAAACTGTCTTTAGTTTCACAAAGGATAGGAAATCTTAACTCCTGCTTCCCACTGAGAAAAATAATGGACAAAGAAAGTACAAACGACCTATAGTCCCCTCCTCTTTTTCCACAACAAATGGTCGACATCCAGTGACAATATTATGATGTTGATTTTGTTTAAAGCTGGCACATCATCAATTTTAATTTCTTTCTTCTTTCTTCTTTACATATGGTGAGATAAGGCCAGTGAGTGTGTACCTTCTGATGACTCACTTCCTTCTGATCCTCTCCCTAACTCTTATTCAACTGAGACGACCATTTCCAGGGGCTTACACCTGGCACTATATATATTTTTTGTCCCTCATGTGATTAATAGATGAGGGGACCTGAGTTCTAGGGTCTGCGATTCCCTCTCTGCCGCTTTGACACCGGGAAAAGTACGGAATTTCTCTGAGATGTAGTAGTCTCATTCACAAATGGTAGCTCCATATTGATCAAGCGCTCCTTATGTAAGGCACAGCGTGCTGGGGCAGTGTGCAGGGAGGATAGTGTTGCCTTGGTTCCTCTGTAAAACCCTTGCAAGATAAAGTGCCCAGAAGCTTCACCTGGCTCCAAAGGGTGCTAGTTTTCATCCTGAGGAGATCATGCAAATGAAAGCTCTTTGTTGACTGTTAGGTGTGCCACAAATACTAGCAATGCAGACGTTCGTGATGAGGGTAGAGATGGTGATGGCCATGAAGAGGAAGATGCTGTGTGTAGGAAAGGGTTGATGCCACTCTTCTGGACTGAGGGTTCTGGAGAGGGTACCGGAGAGGCAAACAGCACCTTCGCTGGTATGGAAATGGGACAGGAAATGGGAGAAGTGTCTGCCTTGGTCGTCTACTGGAAGGTTGCTCCATGGAGACTACAGCACATATATAACCATCGGGTTCAAGTTCCTGGTGACCAGATTCCCGAGATCTTGATTGTATGTGTCAGTAAACAGCTTAACATACACCCCGGACAAGACCCCAGGCAGAGTTAGGCAGAAACTCAGACACAGAAGCGCCTGCTGTGTTGTTGGTAACTTTCTAAACGTCTCAATGAAATTTACAGATTGAAATTTTTTCAGAGCATCTCACTGGGAAAAACAGTCCCCTCCACATACTGTTATTTTTAGGATGTTGAGTACTCTCTGCCGTAAAAGATCAAAGTGAAACATCTGACATCCACACTAGTTTGCTCCTTGAAGTTAAATAAGATTAAAATATAGGAATGACAAAATTTTATCTCTCATTTTTTTTTGCATACGATGCCAATACAGTTTCTAGAAGGAATCTCCAAGTTATTATACTCTATTACTATCATTCTTATCATAGATGGCTCTATGTATATCATATCATGATTCGTACTAAAGTCAAGATTCAGAACTCTAGAGCCAAATATCCGTTTAATTTTTTGTAATGTTTGTCATTGTGGATATAATCAGTGTGGATAAGAATCTAAAATAAGAGTTCAAAATGATTTGTATAAATACAAATGCAAATGCTTAACGCCAGCAATATTTGTTTTCTACTGATCCTGTAACAGATTACCATACACTTAGTGGCTTAACACAATGCAGTTCTGGAGATCAGAAGTTCAAAACCAGTTTCACAGGGCTAACATCAACATTTGACATAGTTGGCTCCTTCTGGAGACTCTGAGTGGAGAATCCATTTCTTTACCTTTTTCTATTTTTAGTAGCCGCCTATATTTGGTTTGTGGCCCCTTCCTTCATCTTCAGAGTCTGCTTCCTTTATCGCATCACCTTCTCCTGTTCCATAGGCCAATTTCCCTCTGCCTCCCTCTCACAAGGACACTTATGATGATGATATTTACGGCCCCCAGGATAATCTCTCCATCTCAAGGTCTTTTACTTAATCACATTTGCAAAATCCCCTTTGCCATATAAGTTAACGTTCGCAGATTCTGTGGATTAGGTTGTGGGCATTTTGGGGAACCACGGTTCTGCCTACCACACAGGCGAATCGCTCATAACTGGGGCCTTGTGTAGACCTCACCCAGATTTCCTAATGATAAAACAGCTTTTAATTTCATGTCTTGATTTCTTTATAACAGTGAGTTTTTTTTAATGTTTATTTATATTTGAGGTAGAGCAGGGGAAGGGCAGAAAAAGAGGGAGACTGAGGCTCCGAAGCAGGCTCTGTGCTGACAGCAGAGAGTGCTGACATGGGGCTGGAACTCACAAACCACAAGATCATGACCTGAGCCGAAGTCGGACACTTAGCCACCCAGGGGCCCCAGTGAGTTTTGTGGAGAACTCCAACTAGAGCAGGTGACATTCAAACTCATGAGACCAAAATTAATAGAATAAAAGAGAAAGTTGGGGCACCTGGCTGGCTCAGTCGGTAGAGCATGTGACTCTTGATCTCGAGATCATCAATTTGAGCCCCATGTGTAGAGTTTACTTAAAAATAAATAAAACCTTGGGGCACCTCGTGGCTCAGTCGGTTAAGTGTCTGACTTCGGCTCAGGTCATGATCTTGCCGTCTGTGGGTTTGAGCCCAGTGTCGGGCTCCATGCTGACAGCTCAGAGCCTGGAGTCTGCTTCGGATTCTGTGTCTCCCTCTCTCTCTGCTCCTACCCCACTGGCGCTCTGTCTCTGTCTCTCTCTCAAAATAAATAAGCCTTAAAAAAAAATAATAAATGAAACCTTAAAACAAGGAGAGAGAGAGAGATAAAGTAATTAAAAAGTCCCAATGTAAAAAGCCCCTCATATTAATTGAGGACAAGGTGATTTTATCCAGAGATCCTTTGCTTGCTCTCAGTCTGCCTATGTTTAATTAAAAACTAACTCAAAGCTAATGAAAGCCAGCCTATGTTGAAAATTTTCAGGAGTAAACAAAACAGAAGATGCTTAACAGAGATGTATTAGTACTTTAAGCAATGCCTCCTGAAACAATTTTCTTGTTTTCGATACTAATATAATATAAAAAAAGTCAAATCAGAAATATGATGCAGTACAATCTCCTAAAAAAGAAATTCAGTTTTCTAGGAACAGCTAATTCCTGAAACTTGAGAAACATCTTCAAGTATTTAGACCAAGTGTGTACAGTCTGACTAGCCTGTCAGTAAAACCATAAAATGTATTTGAAAGAATCCTTAACAACCCAATGTAGGGTGAACAACAGACATTTAACCTTGCTAGAAAAATGCAAATCTATCAGAAGAGAAATCTACATTTGACCTTTGAAGTGAGGTCAGCATTTCTGATCTCATCCCTGAAGGGGTAGGAGAGAAAGAGGGGAGTCTGGTGGAGGGGGAAATCTGACCTTAATCCCTGTGGCTTTAAGAACCATGGATCCACCCAAAAGTAATGATATTCAGAGAAGCATCAAGGGAATGGGGGGGAGGGGGGGACGGTGAGGATAACTGGTCCTCACTTCAGTGAAAAGGCAGAGGTTTACGCTGTAACACCTGAGGATCTTCACATTTCCACATTTAAAGAAAATTTTTGTGTATGAGTTAATATTACGTGTAAATTTCAGGGGTTCGTGGCAACACCTGGTGATTCCTTTACGGACCATATGACAGAACAAATTGCACAGGGTGCTATTTTATTTTCAAGAGGACTCATGTGCTCAAGTAATACAGATCCGCTCATCTAAAAGTCAACTTAAAGGTCAAAATTTTTTTAATGTTTATTTATTTATTTTGAGAGAGAGAGAGAGAGAGTGAGCAGGGGAGGGGCAGAGAGAGGGAGACAGAGAATCCAAAGCAGCAGGCTCCTTACTGTCAGCTCAGAGCCCAACACGGAGGGGTGGGGCGGGGCTCAACTTCACAAACTCTGAAATCCATGATCTGACCTGAAACCACTGAACCACCCAGGCGCCCTGACTTAAAGCTCAATTGTTCACTGTTGTCATTTCTTACCGAGCATGTGGAGAAAGTGTTTTGTATTCCAAATAGCATTCCTCCCCCCAAAACAATTTCATTTTCATTTATCTCTTTTTTTCAAAAGTAATCTCTATGCCTATGCAAGGCTTGAAGTCGAGACACAGAGATTAAGAGTTGCACAGTCTACCAACTGAGCCAGTTCAGGTGCCCCACCTGCAAACAATTTTAAATGTCTTTCCCAATAATAGGAAGGGATGGTTGGTATCCTCCATTCGTCTCAATAGTTGCGTTTCTAAAATACCAACTTCATTGTCATAACTCAAATTGAATGTTAATAATCCCAAACTGCCGCTATGTAAAGAAACTGGTGTGCTTGTGTGAAAAGCAGATCACGCACAGATTATGCATTATTTCCAGTAATGGAAAAACTGAGGCACACGAAGAATGAGCGGACCAAAAACTCCAGTAGACAATGCTAGCCCAGGGAACTGACACCCGACTTTTGACCTCCAGTCAGATCATGAAAAATATACTAACTTCCCTCCCCAAAGCTGAACAGTTTTTTTTTCAATTAAGATTATTAACTGCAAATTTAAAATGTTAAAAAAATTTAATCCTTTTTAATCTTCTAAAGTATTGTTTCAAACGCAAATTCCCTGGAAGATTACTTCAGTTGTGCACTTCCTCCAGTCCTCTGCTGACCCAACCGTACTTATCTATGGATTTTGTTTTGTTTTATTATTTGATTAAGTCTCTTGCTACCCTTCTCTATGGCAGGCAGGGGAATCATCTATCCGGAATGGAGCGTTTAGATTTGCTACTTTTAAACTCAAGGATTAGCTTTGCACTTGGGGAATCTTTGGGTAGCATCAAACCCTACAGAATTCTGCAATTTAATTTCACTTATGAATGTAAAGGGCTTACAGCTGTCTTCACAGTTCAATGAGGATTTACCAAGATGTTGCTCTCCCCGGTGGCAGAGACAAGTCTCCAACCAACAGGACCTCTGCGCTCCCCAAAGTAGATGGTTTGACCAAGGAGGATGAAATTAGCACGCACGCACACACACACACACACACACACACACACACACGCACACAGCATACCATCTGAGACTTTCAGAAAATGCAGATCCGGGGGGAAATCTTAGAGCATAAATTACTTTGAGGATTTTTAATTTTTTTTTTGTCTTTTTTTTTTTTGCTAGATCTTAGTTGGAGAGATTTGTGCTTTTTCACATGTGCAGCTGTGGAGTCTCTGGGGAGATATCTTGCTCCTTTTCATTTTTGCATATCTGCCAAAAACCAAGATCTAAGCACCAAATGTACTATCCTAAGCCCCGCATGTGATATAGGTAGATTCTCCAAAGGATGTTAGACAAGGAACTGATTAAAATCCAAAGTGGGCAGTGAGGCAGCCCCAGGGGTGGCATGATAAGGGGGAGAGACAGCTGAACGGGTGGGAGCCAAGCCTTTGTTTTGTGGTTGTGTTTGTTGTTATTGCTGTTTGTTTGATTAGTTCTCATTGTGGCTGTAACCATTGTTATAGAGTCGGCCAAATTAACAGAACTTTCGCTGCATACTGGTGACATAAATATTTGTTACACAAATAAATCACTGAACAAACCTGAAATTGATCCTTGCTTTGTGACCTTGGCCAAGCAATTTGATCGCTATGCCTTTATTTCTTTGTCTCATGAGTTAATCCCAGTAAACTCTAGCATTTATTCTGGCTTCAAATAGTAATGGTTAATATTTACCGAGCACTTACTGTGGGTTGGGCAATATTCTAAGCACTTCCATATACTAACTCCTTTAATCTTCACAAAATCTTAAAAAAAAAAGTAAAGAGTAATATTACTCTCACTTAACGGATAGGGAGTCTGAGGCAGTCAAGTTAAATAATGTGTCCAGTGTCAAATAGCTTGTAAGTGACAAAATCAAAATGTAACTAGAAAGATAGACTCCAAACTTCATACTTTAATGACAATTCTATACCACGTCTCTAAAATATGGAAAACAAAGTAAGGATTGTGAATTTTTATACACTACCTCGAACTAGAGCTCTCCAAAATGTAACCATTTTATTTTTAGAATATATTGACCTTAATCTTTGAATTCCACCCTAACCTGAATGCTCACCCCCTTTCAAAGACCGATTTTATCTCCAGGTACCCCCACCCTTAATGTCATCTCTTAGTCAACATCATTTTTGGCTCGTATCTTGGCTCTCTGAATGTGGCTCAGTAGATGGATGGTAGGAGAGAAGGCATTGTCAATCATTTGAAAACAGGAACCAAAGTCGAATTTTTGTGCTTTGGAGAATGCATAGAAATGTCAAATGAAAGTCCGATAAGAAACAGATCACACATTTGAATTAAAGTAATTAGAAGGGTTTATTCATTTATTTATTTAAAAAAATTTTTTAAACGTTTATTTATTTTTGAGAGAGAGAAAGACAAAGCATGAGTGGGGGAGGGGCAGAGAGCGAGAGGGAGACACAGAGTCCAGAGCAGGCTCCAGGCTCTGAGCTGTCAGCACAGAGCCAGAGGCAGGACTTGAACTCACAAACTGTGAGATCATGACCTGAGCCGAAGTCGGGTGCTTAACCGACTGAGCCACCCAGGCGTCCCAAGGAGGTTTTTTTTTAAGTGGACTTGACATTTATATGGAGTTTAAGGGAACCACAAGGAGTAATACACCAACCTGGGGTTTAGTAGCAACAGAACTGTTAACCACCCTCCCTGGCCTGAAGGGAAGGAAGTGGTTACCAGAAGCCTGAAGGAGAGAGTTTCGTTGAGCAGCCACCTTTGGGGGAGTAAGGACCTTGGATGGTGGGGAGTTCCCAGCCTGAGGCCAGAGGTCCGAGAGAGAAGAGGGATTAAATACTTGACCTCACTTTTTTCTCTCTCCTATCTCCTAGAAAGCTTCCCACTGGCCAAATCCAACAGGAAACCACTAGGCAAGGGAGTCAGTTTGTGTGAATCTACACAGATTAGCCTCCTGGGGGAGGGAGCAAGGTAGACAAGGGTGAAGAGTACATGGTGAGGAGCAAATGAAGATACCAGGTGGACCTATTTCAAGCTGATATTCACTAGAGAGAGCCGCTGTGGGTCCCGACAGGTCATATTCCCCAGAAATAAATTCCCAAGAACAACAGGTAGCTCAAAACTACCTATCCAAACCCCTAGAGCCTTTAATGTTTACCAAATGGTTTGATTTTACCACCACTTATCTACAAAACCTCTCTTTTGTAAGTAATTTTGAAGAAATTCCTTTCTTTATGCTCGGGTCTGAGACTTCAAGGTCAAAATGTTACAGTTGTTTTCTAAGAACATCGTGTAAAAGTTTTGGGGAATTAACCAATTCGACTTGCGTCTCAAACCCAACGGACCCTCCAGCAAAGTGTCAGGATACAGCAGTTACTAGTTTTATCATTAAAGTATTGAGAACTTTCAAAGAAAAGGAAATTATATTCTGCATTCTTGTGGCACCCATCAATAAACCACCTAGCATCTTCATATCCTTTCCGTTCAAAGCACCTTTCCATTCTTTAATTAGCGGCTCCTCCCATTCTCTATTCAAAGCAGGGCAAGGTTTGTTCTGTTTTGTTTTGTTTTTTTTTTTTCCAATTAATAAACCTTAAGGGAAGACATATTAGGCAATTGCCTAAGATCATGCCGTAGAACAACATGGTGCTGGAAGAAATGTCGGAATCTAATCATTGTTAAACAGCAACACCTCAGGACCTCGCTGGAGATCTCTGGTTTGAAATGAAAGCAATGACATGGTCTGGTTGTGTCTTGAAAAGATCACTCAGGTTGCTGTTAGAAGGATCCATTGGAAGCAAAGAGTAATGTCCAGGGGACTCATCAAGAGGCCATGGGAGTACATTGACGGAGGGATGAAGATCGTTTGGATTTAGGAGGTGTGGAAAAAAAGATAAGACGGAGGAAGGTATTTAAAAGGTCAACTCAGCAGGACTTGACAACAGATGGGACCTAGTGTACTAGGGAGAGGGAGGTGTTGAGAATAGTTCCTAGGTTTTTGGCTTACCTACCTGGATTAATGGTACATCCATCCTTGAAATTAACCCTGGAAGGAGATCAGGTGTGGGATAAGGGAGGAAGATCAAGAGTTCACTCTTCGATGTGTTGAATTTTAGTTCTTTTGAGTAATTCAAGTGGAGATGACAGGAAGAAACCTCTGTGATGTGTAAAATGCCGAGGCGTGTGTTTCTGGCACATCGTGAAAAACAATCCGTGACTGTTGTTGTTATGTTATTATTCCTTCCATAATCTGCACCCAGTTTACCCATCCAGACCGAAGCAGTACTATTTGTTTTCAGATAAAAGTCATCATCTTATTTCCATCTAATCTATTGCCAACCTGTCCTTTCCTTATGGCCCCGTTCAGATGTCACTTCATCCATGCTCTAAGCTTTTTCTTATTACCAATAAAACCTCCAGCTTCTGGAATCCTGTAAAAATGTGTGATTCTCCAGATCTGGATGTTGGCATTAATCCAAACTGTGCCAGCCTCTGACCAGAATCCCTTATTTCTCTAGCTCTCACACTCACACTCAGTTATCTTCTCTTAGATATCTTCTCCAAGACCAATTTTTGATGTTCCTTCCATTTTCCCCAGCAGCACCCCTCCCATGTTCCCTTCCTCCCCTACCCATCATTTCAACCACATTCTTGTCAATGTGGTTGAAGTTTTGTGTTTCAGCTCTTTTGTTACAACTGCCTAGCAAAATCTAACCCTGGACCCATCATCCACCACCTCCAGGACTTTATCTAGGCTGTGAATACCACTGGAGAAGATGTCTCCTCACCAAGAGCAGTCAGAACATTGAAGCAACTATAAATTTGTGCTATGGTCCTTGCACACAATTGGTTCCCTCCCTACAATCAGGCAATTCTTGTAAGTGTCCCTAAATTTCCAACCCATCATCTCCCCACCCCATAGCTGTCAGCAGATGATTTTGCTTCTTTCTACAGGCCAAAAAGAAGACTCCAGGTGGGGCCCCCATTTTCTGGTGCAAATGCGTGAACATATCTGAATCTATACCTACCCTCCCTTAATTTTCTCAGATCATAAGATGGAAAGGGCCCCATCCATATAAAGCTACTTGTTGTATAAACTCCATTTTCTACCCCAAGTACCCCCTTCAGGAGTTTGATTTTTCTCTCCTTGAACACCAGTGCTTTCTTCTGTATGACTGCCTCCCATCATCATTTAAACATGTTCAATTTGGGGCGCCTGGGTGGCGCAGTCGGTTAAGCGTCCGACTTCAGCCAGGTCACGATCTCGCGGTCTGTGAGTTCGAGCCCCGCGTCAGGCTCTGGGCTGATGGCTCGGAGCCTGGAGCCTGTTTCCGATTCTGTGTTTCCCTCTCTCTCTGCCCCTCCCCCCGTTCATGCTCTGTCTCTCTCTGTCCCAAAAATAAATAAAAAACGTTGAAAAAAAAATGTTTAAACATGTTCAATTCGCTCCCACCTTGAGGTTAAAACAAAATGTCTCCCTTGCAGTCACAAAAGACACCCCCTTGCAGTCCTGTATCTTCCCTACTCTTCTCCCTCTCCCATCCTCCAGGCTCGGCCTCCACTTTATTTACTCTCTTGGAGATACTCGATACTTCTTAAATCTGACTCTTTCCTTTGCTTTCATCATGTTGGATTCACCTAGTTTTACTTTAAACCTTCTGATCAGTCCTTCTCCATTATGGTCTCCTCAAATGCTTGTGTGTTCTGTCCGAGTCTCTCTTCTTTCTTGGCCTTCTCTTTGGGCAAACTTACTACTCACGTAGGCTGCAAATTACCACCTGTGCTGATGGTCCCCAGAGCATAAGTATCTCGACGCCAATTTCCCTGTTGATGTTCAGGCTCAAATATTCAACCATCTCCTGAATATCACTAATTGATTGTCCCACAGGCACCTCAGGTTTATTAGGATTATCACATACTCGTCACTTTCCCTCAAACTGCTCTTTCTTCTGTATTCTGTATCTTAATGGATGGCAGTGTAATTTCTAATACAAATCTGAACGTCACCTTTTAGTGTCTAAGTTCCTTAAGGCACAAATAGTATCTAGCACCTCGTGCAATGCTTGGCACATAGTAGGGACTCATTACACACATACTGAAGAAATGAATAAATTACTCCTTACTCTCTTTTATCCCTCATATTCAATAAATTACCAAGTCCTGTCAATTCTTCCTTCCGAATACTCTTCAAATCTTTCTTGTTATCGTGGACAGTAGCCTAGTCCAGTCCACAATTACTACATTAATTGTCTGTTAATTAATCTCTTCGCCTCCAGTCTTGTCTCCTGTAGCAGGGATGGCTAATTATATCCAATATCCACATTCCCTTCTTCCTAGAATTGAACACCATGCCTCCCAGCTAGAGACCACATTTCCCAACCTCCGTGCCAGCCTCGTATGACCAAGCTACAATGTCACCTGGCCAAGGAAGTTCTGGTCAATAGCCTGAGAATGGAAGTGACATGTGCACCTTCTGAACCACAGTCTTAAAAAAAAAATGTTTGTCCTCCTTTTCTTTTGCCTTTCTGCAGTCTGGATTGTGATGAGACAGCGGTGAGTCAGGTTCAACCTTACAAGTGAAAACCTTAGGGTGTGAAGGAACCACAAGATAAAAGGAACCCTATCCTCTTGGACTGTTTGCCACCTCAAACTTTTATGGGAGAAATAAATAAATCTGTCTTAAGGAAGCCATGGTTATTTGGCTTCTGTTAAAACAACCAAACTGATGCCCTAACTGTTAATCCCTTCTCTCTCCCAGCCAGAATCTTTCTTCTGAAATACAGCTAAAACAATCTTATTACATTGCAAATCTGATCGGTACTTTCCCCTTGTCTTATTTATTTGTTTATTTGTGTAAGTAATCTCCATGCCCAACATAGGGCTCAAACTCACGACCCCAGAGGAAGAGTAGCATGCTGTATTGACTGAGCCAGCCAGGCACCCCTCCCCTCATCTTATTTATTTTTATAGACTTCAGAGGGCTTAGTATGTGATCTCTTTAACAAAAATTTTTTTATGTTTATTTATTTTTGAGAGACAGAGAGTACAGAGCGGGAGCAGGAGAGGGGCAGAGAGAGTGGGAAACAGAATTCGAAGCAGGCTGCAGGCTCTGAGCTGTCAGCACAGAGCCTGACGGGGGCTTGAACTCATGAACTGCAAGATCATGACCTGAGCCGAAGTTGGACCGACTGAGCCACTCAGGCACCCCAGTATGTGATCTTGTTTTATAGCAAGCATTCAACAGTATTGATTATTGATTGACAAATTAGGAAGTTCATTTTCTAGTGGAACCTAAGCTATCAAAGTTTACTCACACTTGTATGTGATATCACACATACTCACCGAATGAGATAGCAGCTTGAGGCTTCCTCAACTTCTGCAATCACTCTGGATCGGCTTCCCACCCCCACCCCCCGCCCCAACTCCATTATCTGATGACCAGTGAAAGGGTCAGCAATCTTTCTGATGATGAGAATTATCCATAAAGAGGAAGTAGTCCCATATGTGCCACTGGCCACTGTAATGGGAAGGAAGGAATACAAAAAATTGGGAGAAGCAGAGAAAATAGCACAGAACTCTGTTGAGTGAGAGGCAGTAGAAAGTTGTTAGGAATTTATTCATACTTGGCAGTGAAGGGGGTACCTGTAACCACGACAGACGAAGCCATTGTAACATCTTGAGCTGCTGCATTTCTACCAGGAAGATGACTATTGCAGATTTCGATTTCTCTTCAGCTAAAATTTGTCGAGCCCCTCCATGAGAAAATCTCCTAAAATAGTGCAGTGTTTCAAGTTCCACTCCCCCTCTGGATAGGAGTGTTAGACTACCTGAGTCTTAGCAGGATCTCCCAGAATAAGACCACATTTGAAGTCCCCCTGCATGCATCCTCCCAAGATCCAATCCACGCAACTCCTAGAGTTGCCCTAAAACGGGGATAGTGCCAGACACGCCATCGAGTTCAAAGCTACCTCCTGCCCCCAGTGTATGTTTTTTAAAAGATGTTAATTTTGGGGGCACCTGGGCGGCTCAGTCGGTTGAGTGTCCAGCTTCGGCTCAGGTCATGATCTCGCAGTTTGGGAGTTCGAGCCCCATCCGTGTCGGGCTCTGTGCTGACAGCTCGGAGCCTGGAGCCCGCTTCGGACTCTGTGTCTCCCTCTCTCTCTCTCTGCCCCTTCCCCGCTCACACTCTGTCTCTGTCTCTCAAAAATGAATAAACGTTAAATAAATAAATAATTAATTAAATAATTAAATAAAAAAATAAAAGATGTTCATTTTTCCACCCGCGTATTTTGTTTGATAACTATGAGTTGCCAGCGAGACTCTATCATAAAGTACTATTTATAACGTAGTTGTTTCTCACAAAGCACTCTATTACACTTGTCACTTGGAAGTGACAGCCACGTTTTTGTGTGACATACAGAACAAATTAAACTAGCCGAATAAAGGCACCCGGGCAACTGATACCTTGAGTTGGGTCCCTGCAAATCCTCATTAGTTTGTATTTACTTTCTCTTCTTCTTCTTTTTGTCTTCAATTCAGGTTTTATATCTCAAGGAAATTAGCTAAACTACATGTTAAAAGGCAATGAGGATCCTTTGGAATCCAGAGTGTCCTTGTTCATCGTGAAGTTTTTCAGTGATACAAGTTTTTGTTGTTTTCCCCCCAGGGGTTGTCAATCACAAGGCAGGGGAGAAAGCAACAAGTTGTAAAGCAATGTAAATAATCCAAATTCCCAGTTGCAATAAATAAATAAATAAATAAATAAGCAAGCAGCATGCTTTCTAAAAACTTGGGGCGCCTGGGTGGCGCAGTCGGTTAAGCGTCCGACTTCAGCCAGGTCACGATCTCGCGGTCCGTGAGTTCGAGCCCCGCGTCAGGCTCTGGGCTGATGGCTCGGAGCCTGGAGCCTGTTTCCGATTCTGTGTCTCCCTCTCTCTCTGACCCTCCCCCGTTCATGCTCTGTCTCTCTCTGTCCCAAAAATAAAAAATAAAAAACGTTGAAAAAAAAATTAAAAAAAAAAAAAAACTTATCTGCGTTTTCAACCCACTGAAGTTTTGAAAATTCCTGTTGTTGACCTGAGCAGGAGAAATACCTGAAGCCTTGAGGCAGAGTAGCTTTCGGAAGAAAGAAACACATTAATATTTCATCTGGAAGGAATTCTTCCAGGTGCCTATCAGTTCTCCAAACCAGTGACATCGCTCGCTTTCACCTCCAGCACATGTCTTTTGGGTTCCATTTGGTATACTTACCTCTAGTCTTACTTTTACGTGTTTTATCTCATAAAAGCAGTCATCATTATATAGCAATATAATAATAAAAATAAAGTATGTATAATAATTTCCCCCTGGACGGTACACAGCAAGAGTTTTGTTGGCTACTGCTACATGCTCTTGGTGGCCATTATAGTAGGCAGAATAATGGTTCCCCTGGATGTTTATGTCCTAATTCCTGGTACCTGTAAGTATGTTACCTTATGTGGCAAAAACAACCTTGCAGATGTGATCGAGTTAAGGGCTTTGAGATGGGGAGATTATTTTAGATTATCTAATCAGTTGGGTCCTTAAAAGTAGAGACCTGTTCCCAGCTGTGGTCAGAAGAAGATGTGACTGTAGAAACATAGCCAGAGGGATGCAATATCACTGGCTTTGAAGAAGGAGAAAAGGGATCATGAGCCAGGGAACGTGGGTAGCCTCTAGAAGCTGGTAAAGGCAAAGAAACAGATTCTCTGCTAATAATGTTCAAACTTGGGGACATTTGTGTGATTGATATTGCATTCCTTGTGCTATGCTCTGGTTTTGTACTCACGGAATATTCCTGGAGAGCTTGATTGGACAACTGAACAGGGCATAACTCACGATGGCAAAAATAGAGTCAACGCAATAAAAATAGTTTAATTTTATAGTTACTTTATGTCTTATTTTGACAAAAGTTTCTGGAACCAACCTTGGGAGCATCTTTTCCGTTGTGACCTGATAGATGGGCAAAAGTCCTGATAAATATTGGGAAGGTGGCCACAGGAAAGTGAGGGGCAGGACTTCTCTGAAGGCACAGTAGTCCCTTTCTTCAAGGAGACAGCCATGTATTAGTTGATCAGACACTTGACTATTAGCTCCCATTAATCTTAGTTATTAATAATTAGTTGTGATCCAAGGAAATGTGATATAGCCATGAAAATTATCATGCATGTTCATTTTTTTCACAGATGTTCATGAAACGTTGATAGAAAAAGAAGGTAATAGAACAGTATGAGAATACTTGACAACTTTTATTTGGAAAATTTGGGGAGGATATATAATAAATATTTACAATGTCAATCTCTGGGCAGTAGGCTTTCAGGAGAGGTATTTTCTATTTGCTTATCAACATAACTTTTTGTTTTTTTTAACAATGAACTACCTGTACTATATAATAACACATGTTATTGTAACACATGTAAATGTATAACACATGTAAATGTATAGCAACACTAATGTGAACTTTCTAGGGTCAGATTTCCATTAATAGCTGTGCAGACATGCTGGGGATATAACAATTCCCCTTGGAGCCTCAGAGCTGGTTACCCCCAATGGCAGACAAAAGTAGGAAACTGACCTTGGTTGAGAAATACCAGCCACATTTCTCATCAGGACATCCTGAAAACCTTTCAAACACTTATCGGTGAAGTATGTTTGTCCCATCTTGTTCTTAATAACCCTCCAGAGATAGGAGAGACAGCCACAATCCCAGCCCAGGCTAAATAATTATACAAAGAGAAAAACAAATGGCCACCTTGCTCTTGGAGTGATAGATATCATTCCAGGACCAATCCTGAACTTTGCCAGCACAAGACAATGTTCAAGAAAGGCTTAAACTTAGAAGCTAACTAATGCCACGACTCAAGGTGCTCAGAATGCTTGAAGTCAAGTGATTGAGAAGTTTATGGAGAATACCATATTTTACCTCATCTGTAACTACCTGTTGAAGATTACCCTTGCATTGCAGTCCTGGTATATAATGTTCGATGCTAGTCCTCAGATCCCAGAACTCATTGTTGCCTATGTAGGACATGTCATAGAAGAAGAGAAAGTTGCCATAAGTGAAGATGGACTGAAAGCACTTGTAATTTTCTCCAGTGGAGATATGTGAAGGGCTCTTCATGCCTTGCAGAACACCAATAGGGCTTTTTTTTTTTTTTTAATTTACACCCAAATTAGTTAGCATATAGTGCAACAATATCTTCAGGAGTAGATTCCTTAGTGGCCCTTACCCATTTAGCCCATCCCCCCTCGCATACCCCTTCCAGTAACCCTCTGTTTGTTCTCCATATTTATGAGTCTCTTCTGTTTTGTCCCCCTCCCTGTTTTTATATCATTTTTGTTTCCCTTCCCTTATGTTCATCTGTTTTGTCTCTTAAAGTTCTCATATGAGTGAAGTCATATGGTATTTGTCTTTCTCTGACTAATTTCACTTAGCGTGATACCCTCCAGTTCCATCCACGTAGTTGCAAATGGCAAGATTTCACTCTTTTTGATTGCCGAGTAATACTCCATTGTATATATATACCACAGCTTCTTTATCCATTCATCCATGGATGGACATTTGGGCTCTTTCCATACTTTGGCTATTGTCGATACTGCTTCTATACACATGGGGTGCATGTGTCCCATCGAAACAGCACACCTGTATCCCGTGGATAAACGCCTAGTAGTGCAATGGCTGGGTCGTAGGTAGTTCTATTTTTAGTTTTTTGAGGAACCTCCATACTGTTTTCCAGAGTGGCTGCACCAGCTTGCATTCCCACACCAGTAAGGTTTTTAGGGCGGGAATAGGACAGACTGTACATGTATGTGGGACACCCCCTCAAACGCGATTTTGCCAACATTCAGGACTGGATGTTGAATTAAGACCTCACCACAGCTATAGAAATACTATGGAATTGAAACTCTGAAGAGGTTGGCGTTGCAAAATATCCTTATTTGACTTAGAATGGATTTTATATCATCAGTTCCGATACATTTGTTGACTAAAATGGCAGACATTGAGTACAAACTTTTTGTTGATACCAAAAAGAAGCACATTCAGCTGAATTTCCTCACCGCTGCTTTTAAATCACCAGAGACTCTATTGTTGCAGAGGCTTAGACTTCTAGCTACAATTTGAAGAAATCAGCAGTAGCAGTTCGAGAACAAAACACATAGTTATGTGATTGAACTATAATCACCCATTGGGAAACAAAGTTTCAGGCTTAAGTTGATAGAATTTTTTTAAGCACTGCATTTGTAGTATAGTAAAGATATAGAAGGCAAGATTTGACGTATAAGTACTTTATTGTAATATTTGTCTTTTATAGTAAACAACAACAACAACAAAGCTATGTCAATCTTAAGGGCTTTTTTCTTCAGTTGCTTAGATTAAGGGAAACTGGGCTAATCCATCCTGGTTTGGAATGTAAGACTTTCAAATCTAATATAGTCAAAGTTTCTTATGAAGGTCTTCAAAATTAAGTTATATAATCTTAGGAATTATCTGTGTATGCATTGAAACGGGTATTACTGGATTTGTGGCCAGAGCTATGATATAATAAATTCATTTGCAAGTTTTCTTTCTCTTCTTGAAGTAGAATTACCAGCAGCCTTCTGATTGTGGTATGAAAGCAGACAATAGAAAACTGTATGTATAACATAAAACTAGACTTTAAAGGAATCAGTCCGATACCGTTGATTGTACCAAAAGCATCTGTTTAATGTAGGACACTTGAGAGAGGCATGACTCTAAATCGATAGCTGTTGAAAAGAAAGGACATTTTGTACAAAATTAGCGACCTATTTTACAGTAATTATATTGTATTGGTGTTAGCACTGTTTGTAATTTTTTAAAAAAGCAGCTTTCCTATTGTTTCTATCGTACACGACTCTTCTTTCTCTAGCAAGACCATTACAAAGAGGTTGTCCTACTCAATTTGCATTTACAATCAGACCTTCCTACTCTAAGAATCACAGAATTACCATTCTCGGTGATACAAAACTTTGTTTAAAAAGTTTTTTTTAATTTTTAAAAATTTTTTTCGTGTGTATTTATTTTTGAGACAGAGAGAGACAGAGCACAAGCGGGGGGAGGGACAGAGAGAGAGGGAGACAAAGAATCCGAAGCAGGCTTCAGGCTCTGAGCTGTCAGCACAGAGCCTGACGTGGGGCTTGAGCTCACGAACCTGCGAGATCACGACCTGAGCCAAAGTCAGACTCTCAACTGACTGAGCCACCCAGGCGCCCCTAAAGGTCGGTTTTTATATGTGTTAAATTCTTATATTATTCACAAGGAGAAGTCTTATTTCATCATCTGTGGTCTCCATAGATGTTGTCATCTACCAAAGACATCTTCAGAAGTTCAAAGGCCAATGGCCAAGTAGAGAGGTCTCAAATTTTAAGATAATCCGTACATCACAAATTTTTGCTGATTTCCACCTCAAACAAAACTTCACCAGACTCTGAAGTATATGAGTGTCAATGGCCACTTATAATTTTTTAAAATATGTTAAGTAAATTTAGAAGCTAAGGTGGTGGTGTCTTTGAGTGCTTGGTATATAACCAGTGACATGAGATCTCCACTGGTAGGAACCCCAAAACATTTGAAATAGTGTCTCAGGCAAGAAATTAAAAAAGACGTAGTTAAGGTAAGTTTTTGTTTTCCAACAGCCAGCAGCTAATTGAATAATGGTTCTACGTTTCAGCACTCTAGACACCAAGCTAGTGAAACAGAGCACCTCTCTCCCATCGTGACAAAGAACAGCTGTGGGTCTTAGCTCTCGCTAGCTCTGGATCCCAGCTTCCCTTAGGATCTGGAGATGGACAGCTGGTGCCAGGTGTGTGCTGAAAGAATTCCCGGGAAACTCATGGAAATAGGTAAATTCACAGTAAACCTGATTTAAGTTCCTGCGTGGCCAAGAAACTTACTTTTTGCCTATAGATGTTTTGAAGCCCCAGTAGGGGTCTACCTTTCAGCTTGCTCCTAACTGTTCACTTCCTTTACTGAGTAATGATCATTATCAGCATCACCAGTAACACTTTTGGTCTTCCTCTTTGCTAGGTAGTGTGCCAATAATGCTGATATGTGGTATTTACCATTTTTTGTTCTCATAGGACCCTGAGGTGGGTGTTAGCCTTATCTTCAGGTTTCGGTCATTCCTGTTTCACGCAAGGGCTATGTGGCACAGTCCGGTGTTGAACCCGGGCAGTCTGACTCCACAGCCTACTATCTTAACCGCTTTTCTACCAACCACTCCACTCAATAAAGGAAAAAGGATTCATCGTCTTTGGGCATTTCACAGATTACCATTATGCCAGTGTTGTATTCCTCACCACCAACTAAGTAACCATATCGTCTTCTCTAAGAGCTCCTCTCTGTTTTATAAAATATCTCATTCTTGCTCTAGGCATAAACACTGGGGAGTGGGGGAGGGTGCTGCAGAGAAAAGGGGGCCTTCTCACCCCTGGAGAGCTGATTAATTTACAATTAGCAAAGGCTAAAAGGTCCTTTTCTGAAACTTTTGCTTGGGGGCCTAGAATTAAAACTTAGTCGCCTAATCCTGTCTCTTTTTTGAGGAAGAAGATCCATCACTGGGTCTCGCGTTCCCTCTTCACAGCTCAACTGAGACAGTCCCCTGATGTGGAGTTTTAGGGGAGCCTCTGCCGGTCATCTTTTATGTAGTTTTTGGTGCTGATTCTCAAAACTTGATCTTTTACTTTTCCAACCATATATTATAAAAATAAATATACAGAGAAGATGAAAGCATTTGAAAAAATAGGGCAGTGGACAGCCATAGACCCATCCTCACTTAGACTCAACCCCCGTATACCTGCTACCTAGTTGTTAACATATTTTGGCATATTTGAATTTATAGCGACCCTTCACTACTAAATACTGTAGTGTATATCTTCTAAGAATAAGAACATTCTCTTACATAATCACATATGCTTAGCATATCTAAGAAAATTAAAAATATTACCCTAATATCATATAATATGCAGTCCACATTCAAATTCTCCCATTTGTTTCAAACTTGCCTCCTATGACTGATCTCTTCTAAACCAGTTTAAGACAACGTGTATGCTGGTCGCGTCTCATTAGTGTTTTTTATTCTAGAAGAAACCTTCCCTATCCCTCCTTTGTGTGTGTGCGTGATGCCAGCATGTTTGAAGATACTGAGAAGTTTTTGTGTGATGTTCCACATTCTGTGTGTGTTGGATTGTTGACTCTTGCAGTCATTAACCTGTTCCTCTAGCCCTTATAGTTGCTGTAAACTGAAGGTTTGAGGGTTTGAATAGGTTTTGGCAGAAATATTTCAGAGGTGATGCTTTTGTGCTTGGGGTACATGATGTCAGGTGTGTTATTCTAATGTAAGATGAGATCTTGCCTTTGTAAAGATGTTTCGTTCTCCTTGAAATTAGCAAGACATCTGTGGGATTACACTTTGGCATCCTTCAAAAACACTCTTCTACTGCATCTTTTCATCTGATGGCTTTATAATCCATTGATGATCCTTCCGTTTACCCTTCCGTCTTCATTGACTGGCTTTCATTCTTCTGTAAAGAGTTTAAAATAATTATTTTTCTCCATGTGGTCATGACACCAACTTATGTGCTTTTAACTGGGGGGGGGGGGGTGGGATTGATTTCAATTTTAGAGTTTTTCTTTTTTTTTTTAACTTTTTATTTATTTATTATTATTATACCCTTTTAGAAGAGGGAAAAAGAGAGCAGGGGAGAGAGGCAGAGGGAGAGAGAGAATCTCAAGCAGGCTCCACGCTCAGTGCAGAGCCTGACACAGGGCTCGATCCCACGACCCTGGGAACATGACCTGAGCCAAGATCAAGAGTCAGATGCTCAACTGACTGAGCCATCCAGGTGCCCCTAGGGTTTTTCTTTTTGACCGCTTTTACCTTTTTATAAAAAGAACACTTATAGAGTTCAACGTTTAAAGTATATGACAAGAGAGAGACCCCAAAAAATTGAAAGCAAGAACTCGAACAGAAATTTGTACGCTCGTGTTTAAAGTAGCGTTATTCACAGGAGCCAAAAGGTGGAAGGCACCCAAGTGCATACTGATGGATGAATGGAGACACAAAATGTGGTACATTGACACAATAGAATATTATTCAGCCTTAAAGATGAAGGAAATTCTGCCACATGCTGAATGGATGAACCTTGAGGACATTATGATAAGTGAAATAAGCCAGTCACAAAAAGATACCTACTGTATGATCCCACTTCTGCGAGGTACCTAAAGTAAAAAATTCACAGAAAGAGAAAGAATAATGGTTGCCAGGGGTTGGGGGAAGCACAGAATGAAAAGTTGTTTAACAGATGCAGTTTTAGTTCTCAATGAAAAGAATTTTGAAGATTGAATGCACAACAATGTGAATGTCGTTCACACTACTGAACTATACATTTAAAAATGGTTCAGACGGTACATTTCCTGTGATGTGTATTTTACCAAAATTAAAATGTATTAAATTAAGAATAAAAGTATACAGACTCAAGGGGCACCTAGGTGGCTCAGTTGGTCATGCATTGGACTTTGGCTCAGGTCACGATCTCATGGTTTGTGAGTTCGAGCCCGCATCGGACTCCGCACTGACAGCTCAGAGCCTGGAGCCTGCTTCGGAGTCTGTGTCTTCCTCTCTCTCTGCCCCTCCCCCACTCATGTTCTGTCTCTCTCTCTCTCTCTCTCAAATATAAACATTAAAAAAATTTTTTTAAAGTACACAGACTCAGAATGCCTTTACTAGTGAATTCTACAAAACACTTAAAGAATTAAGGCCCATCCTTATCAAATTCTTCCAAAACCTTGAAGTGGAAGGAAACACAGCCAAACCCAATTTATAAGGCCAGCATTACCCTTATACCAAAGCCAGATGAGGACACTATAAGAGAAGAAAATTACAGAACAATATCCCTGATAAATGAACAGAGATGCAAATATCCTCAACAAATACTAGCAAACTAAATTCAACAATATGTTAAAGGATCATACACTATGACCAGGTGGGATTTTTTCCCTGGGATGTAAAGATCGTCCAACATTAAGGAAATCAATAAATGTGAATTACTACATTAACAGAATGAAGGATAAAAATTATATGAGCGCCTCAACAGATGAAGAAAAAAAATTTGACAAAATTCAGCATCTGTTCAAACTCTCAACAGGGGTGCCTGAGTGGCTCAGTTGGTTAAGTGTCTGACTCTTGGTTTTGGCTTAGATCATGGTCTCAAGTTTTTGAGTTCAAGCCACATATCAGGCTCTGTACTGACAGTGCGGAGCATGCGTGGGATTCCCTCTCTCTCTCTCTCTCTCTCTCTCTCTCTCTCTCTGCCCCTCCACTGCTCATGCTCTTTATCTCTCTAAAGAAAGAAACTTAAAAAACAAAAAAGCTCTCAGCAAATTAGGTATAGAAGGAATGTATCTCAACATATAAAGGCCACATATGATCAATCCACACCTGACAACATACTCAATGATGAAAAGCTGAAAGCTTTTTCTCTAAGATCAGGAACAATACGAGGATGTCCACCCTTGCCAATTCTATTCAATGTAGTGCTGAAGTTCTAGCCAGAGACATCAGTCAAGAAACGAAAATAAATGACATCCAAAGCAGGAAGGGAAAAGTAGAAATGTCTCTGTTCACAGCTGACATGGAATAATATACAGAATAGCCTAAAATACCAGCAAAAAAACTGCTAGAAATGATAAAGACAGCAAAAGCAAATATATAAAAATCAATTCTGTTTCTATACAGTAACCATGCACCATTTGCAAAAGAAAGAAAACAATCCCGTTTAAAATAGCATCAAAAAGAGTGAAATACTTGGGAATAAATTTAACCAAGGAGGTAAAAGATGCTCAGCCTGAAAACTATAAAACACTGATGAAGTGAAGAAGAAACAAATAAATGGAAAGATACCCCATGCTCATGGATTGAAAGAATTAATAGTGTTCATACTGCCCAAAGCTATCTACAGATTCAGTGCAATCTCTATAAAAATTCAAATGGTATTTTTCACAGAAATAGAAAAAAATCCTTTTTTTTTTTCATTGTCAAGTCGACTAACATACAGTGTAGTCTTGGCTTCAGGAATAGATTCCCATGATTCATCACTTAACATACAACACCGAGTGGTCATCCCAACACTTGTCCTCCTCAGTACCCATCATCCATTTTCTCCACCCCACCAACTCCCAACCTCCCACCCCCATCAACCCTCAGTTTGTGCTCGGTACTGAAGAGTCTCTTATGGTTTGCCTCCCTGTTAAACAATCCTATTTTTGTAAGGAGATTATATGGAATCCCAAATTTAAAAAAAGACCCTAAATAGCCAAAACAATCTTGAGCAAGAAGAACGAAACTAGAGACATCACACCTCCTGATTTCAAACTATATTACAAAGCTATAGCAATGAAAGCAGTAAGATGTTGGCATAAAAATAGACGTTAGATAAATGGGACAAAATAGAGAGCCCAGAAATAAATCTGCACGTATATGGTCAATTAATTTTTGACGAGGGCACCAAGATTGCAAAATGGGGAAAGGATAATGTTTTCAATGAATGGTGTTGGGAAAACTGTGTAACCACACACAGAAGAATGAAATGGAGCCCTATGTTACACCTTAAAGAAAAATCAACTCAAAATGGATTGAATGCTTAAATGTGAGCATTTAATAAAACTCCTCAAAGAACACGTAGAGGGAAAGCTCCTTGACATTGGCATTGGCAATGAATGGGTATGACACCAAAAGCACAAACAACAAAAGCAAAAATAAACAAAACTTAAAATTAGACAAAAACATACATCAAACTAAAATGCCACAGCAAAGAAAACAATCAGCAAATTAAAAGGCAACCTGTAGAATGAGAGAAAATACTTGCAAACCATGTATCTGATAAGAGGTTAATAATCAAAATATATAAAGTACTCCTACAACGGAATGACAACAACAAAAAAAAGCTTCATCAAAATACATTTTAAAAAGGGCAAAGGACTTGAATAGACATTTCTCCAAAGAAAACATACCAGTGACCAACAGGTATGTGAAAAGGTGCTCAACATCGTTAATCATCAGGGGAATGCAAATTAAAACCACGAGATAATACCTCACACCTGTAAGGGTGGTCGTTATTATAAAAGCAAAAGAGAACAAGATGTTTGTAAGGACGTGGAAAAAAGGGAACCCTGGTCTGTTGGTGGGAATGTACAGCGATACAGCATTTATGGGCAATAATGTGGAGGATCCTAAAATTTAAAAACAGGGCTATCATATGATCCAGCAATCACACTTTTGTGTATACATGCAAAAGAACTGAAAGCAGGGTCTTAAGGAGAAATCCACCCTCCCATGTTCACTGCGACATTGTTCACAATGCCAAGATATGGAAACAACCTAAATGTTCATCAACAGATGAATGGATAAAGAAAATGTAGTGTAGGGGTGCCTGGGTGGTTCAGGGAGTTAAGCTTCCAACTCTTTTTTTTTAAATTTTTTTTTTTCAACGTTTATTTTTTTATTTTTGGGACAGAGAGAGACAGAGCATGAACGGGGGAGGGACAGAGAGAGGGAGACACAGAATCGGAAACAGGCTCCAGGCTCCGAGCCATCAGCCCAGAGCCCGACGCGGGGCTCGAACTCACGGACCGTGAGATCGTGACCTGGCTGAAGTCGGACGCTTAACTGACTGCGCCACCCAGGCGCCCCAAGCTTCCAACTCTTGATTTTGGCTCAGGCCGTGGATCACCATCGTGAGATCAAGCCTGGAGTAGAGCTCCATGCTAGGCATAGAGCCTATTTAGGATACTCCCCCTCTGCCTCTGCCCCTCCATTGCGTGTGCGCTCTTTCTTTTGCTCTCTCTCTTTCTCTCAAACAAAAATGTAGTATATACATACAATGGAAAACTATTCTGCCTTTAAAAAGGAAAGAAATCCCGCCATTTGCAACAACACGATGGATCGGAAGGACATCACTCTGAATAAAATAAACCAGACTTGGAAAGACAAGTACTGAATCATCACATTCATATGTAGAACCTAAAATAGTCCAATACATAGAAGCAGAAAGTAGAATGGTTACCAGGGGCTAGGGGGAATAGAAGGCGGGGAGATGATGATCAAAGGGTACAAAGTTTCAGTGACGAAAGATAAATAGAATTTCTACTAGATAGCCTGGTGCTCATAGCTACAATACTGTATCGTATATTCAGAATTTGCTAAGGAGGTAGCTCTTGTGTTAAGTCCTCTTATCACACACACATTATCATTGCCATCATCATCATCATCATCATCATCATCATTGTCATGAAGGGTGTAGAAAGAAACTTTGGGAAGTTTTGGTTGTGTCTATGGCCTTGATGCTGGTGGTTTCATAGGGGTACTTATGCCCAAACTCACCAAGTCGCACGTATTAGATATGTACAGCTTTTCATGTGCCAATCATACTTCAATAAAGCAGCAAAATAAAGTATATTAAAAGATATACTTAAGAGAAATCTCACTTCCCACCCCTCTCCCCTCTATTCCCATAGGTAACTATTTTTATTCATTTCTGATTTGTCTTTCTGGAGCTTTATTTTACAAACTCAAGGAACTGCGTATATGCATTCTTCTTTTCCCTCCTTTCTTACATATCAAGTAATGCAGAATGTGAGGTGTAGATCCAATTTTATCCCTTTGCAGAAAGATTATAATGAAGTAAATGGATTCATAGCTTTGTATGTTTTAGATGTTATAGAAAAGGTTATCCCCTCTTACTGATGGGAACAGTGGAAGTCACACAAATTTCTGCAGGAGAATCTCTGGCAACTCTTATTTCCGCTGTTACTCAAATGGAGAAGACTGTTCCTTGTGCCCATGAGCAGGCAGACAGATGCACACGCACTATATTTAGTCTTGTAAAGAAACAAGATGTTTAGATTTTGATAACGATTATCAGGTTCTTTTTTTTTAATGTTTATTTATTTTGGGAGAGAGAAAGAGAAAGAGCAGGGGAGGGTCAGAGAGAGAGAGAAGAGAATCCCAAGCAGGCTGTGCACTACCAGCGCGTCCCCAGTGTGGGGCTCCATCCCATGAACCACAAGACCGTGACCGGAGTCTCAACCAAGAGTCTGAGCCTCAACCAACTGAGCCACCCAGGTGCACCAATTATCATCAGTTGCTAATTGACATTAGTCTCTTTGTCAAGGTTTCTACACTTGAGTTTGCTTTTTCTAATAACGTTGATGATAAAACCTGAAGAAAACAACCAACGTCTGCTGCTCGAAACAAATGCATAAAACCCCAAAATACATCAAGTGAAAATGACATAACTGAAAGAAGAATTAGATAGCCCTGCAGTTATAGTTGGATATGTCAATGCTTCTCCCTTAATGACTGATGAAGTAGGCAGAAAACATACAGAATCAGCTAGCTAGGCAGATCTTATTAATGATAACTGCTGTTTCTCTGCTTACGTTCCATCCAGATGCCTGGCATGGAATGTGCGTAACATGGTCTTTCAGCCTCTCATCGGTGGGGAACTTGGAGAAACGAGAGCATGAAATCTGCATAACCAGCAATGCAGGGTACGGAGAACACGTTAAATGATCGGTCGCTTTCACTCTGACTTGTCCCAAGAACTGACCTGATTGAAGATTGTTTCAAGCAACCCCCATCATCACTGTAAATGTGAGTCATTACCACCATCATCATCATCATCATCATCATCATCATCATGAAGGGTGGGCCAACCTGAACTACTGTGTTTACAAGGACCTTCAAGGACCTCTTAAAGAATTAGAGTTGCTCCCTCCTTCATTGTCCTAGAAATCACCCACCAAGTTCTCCAGAACCCCATCAGGAAATGAAAGGCTTTGACTTTAACCTTGCAAGAATTTGCACAGTAGCGACAATGCCCGGAACCAGACTGGAAGTGTGTGCCCAAATGGACGATCTAACTCTGTGATAATCAGCAAGTCCCAAAGCTCTCCTCTAAGTCACTCTGGTTCAAGTTCGTACATCTCAGAGCTATTCCAATGATTCAGGAAGTATAGCAAACTCATATTTTATCTTCTCTTGTTCTCACTGAATAGCAAAGGTCAAGTACCAAGCCTAGAAGAAATACCACGGGAGTGTGTATGCTAGCGAATGGGTCATCTGGGAAAGGATGCCTGACTCGTGGTTATGATTTAACAATGGGGCGTAGAGACACGTCCCAGCCACAGGTTCCCAACAGAATTGTTTACAAAGGCTGAGCATTTACCTGAGGCCATGAGATAATCAACATTCAAGGCATGGCAATTCATATTTTGGAGGGTTTTGAGGAAAATAGACTACATAGGTCTGGTTGTATGTACCTTGGAGGACCGGTCCAGAACAGAAAGGATTTTGAAGATAGAGAAATCTGTGAATATTGGCACTGAGCAAAAGTTTCTTTACCAAGATTCCTTAGAGAAGAGTCTATTTTACCAGTTTCTAGTATGTGGCTTATATTCTAAAAACTAATTGTAGACCATTTTTGTAACTTCTCTACATGAGTTTTCAAGTTTTGTATGGGATAACTTTTTAAATGCCTTTGGAAATAGAAATTAGGAGGCTGACACATGTTCTTGAAGAGAATAAGCAATTGACCTTTATCCCATTTAACCAAATAACATATAAGGTAAATCTAAAAACATAAAACTGAGGCATGTGTAAGGAGGCAACACTGAGGCTGGTGCAAGTCATCAGCTGCTCAGACTTCTAAGCTGTTGGGCTCCTTTGGTTTCCTTCTTTAAATCTGTCTTTTCTAGAAAACAGTGAGACCCACGCCGACTATCACATAGCAGAGACCTTTAGGTAGACCTAGGAGGTTTAATTTTTCTGTTAAACTTAGATAAATATAAGGAGATTAAAGGCCTCTTCAAATGTTAGGCAGAGCCATTGTCCAGAATGGAACGTACTTGCCATGATAGGCTGCCTTTTTCCTTTGGAGCTGTCCCAATCATAGTATATGAGAAGCAATAAGAAAGACTCTGACACCTGCACTCAAGGAGGCTGGGAATACAGAGGAACCAAGAGCTTTTCATAGTTATTGAAACTAAACAACTAAGTGTGTCAGACGAAGTCCTAATACATGCTGCCTCCCTCCCCACCATAAAATCCGTTTTTCTGGTTTTCGATTCAAGTGCACACAAGTCTGCAGAGTAAGAAAAAAGGAGAAAGTGAAGAAGGAAGCTCGTACGGCAATTTTGTCCAAAATTGCTCTGTTTATATTCCGTGCTTACTAGGTTTGGTGCTAAGAAAGAGTTTTCCAACAGTCAGTCTGTGTCCTAAACTAGGCCGGAGCACTTCATTTTGGCCCTTGGGAGATTAACTGGCCACTTGAATGCTGATTTAGTGCTTAAAGAACTAAAGACTTTAAAAGTCATGGGGCTGTAGCTTGCAGAGTTTTGAAAATAAATCTTTCAGGATGCAATGCCGGGCAATGCAGCTGCATATATTTTTAAAGGGCCAAGGTTTGTATTCATCTCAAACAGTTTCTGTGAATTCCCAAGTAAGAGAACGTCGTCAAATTATAGTATACGTTCCTCCTGCAAACTTTCACCCCCAAAGAAACTAATCCGAGGACATTTTTAAGCCTATTAGTTAATGTGAATGCGTATGCTTCGTGTCCCATTGACGCAGTGGACACAAGTAACATAGTTTGTTATGGGGCAAAAAATATGATTGACGAATGACATTAAAGGAAATGTCTGTTCATGAGGATGAAGTTAAAGATCACTCTCCTTTCACCTCAGAAAAATTTCTGTTCTAGTCTTTGCTGGCAGTAAGGGGAAACCCAGTTAAAATCTCATTAAAGAACCATCCCAACATCACAAGGGCTTAAAAGAAAGACTTAACATATTAATTTGCAGAACAAAGCCCGCCCAAGCCTACAAACAATCTATTAGCACATTTGGCAGCGTGGGGCTTTAACACCCAGTTATTACTACAACCTCGGGAAGCCGGGGCCTTCTCCCATCCTCACCCCGCCCCCAACCCCTTTGCACCTGGACCCTGGTTTTTGTGTGTGTGTTATGAAGAGGGTTATTTTGCCATGGAGAGAGGAGGACTTTCATGACTTCAAACATGGACATTAGATCAAGTTTTTATCTTCTCCCATAATCCTGTCTTTGATGTCACCAGACTGAAACCTCTCAGAATAGAAAGGGGGCGATGTGAAAAGAGGCCTAGTTAATTTATATGTTTAAGTGCTGCTGCCCTAATTCGCAGGGTAGCGTTTTCATTGTCTTCTGCTTTGCATCCTAAAGGCAGGCTTACACCAGGCAATTATGAATGGCCCTTCTGAACAAATAATTGAAATTCACAAGTTGTGGGGTAGGGTGAAACAATGTCTGGGTTGGAGGTGTGAGGTCATACATGTTCCCTTGGGCGTTATTCAAGTTACAGACATTCTCCTCACAGGATGAGTATTTGTCTTACATTAGCTGTATTGGTGACTAATCAGGTAAACTATGTGTACTAAGGATTAAATAATCGTGGGGAGTCACTCCTTACAAGGCAATCAGGGACCTGGGGCTTCGCGCTGTGGAAACAGCAGATTCTCCAGGAAACGTGGGGTTCCAACATGGCTGTCCAGTTTCAAGAATGGAACTAAATATAAAATGGATTCGAGTTCTGGAAAACAAAGTCTGGGGGTTAAGAAAAATGGTGACCTGTGGGAATTCTGAGTTCTACCATCCAAACACTGTATCTTTTCTACACAGCCAGGCTATGTCTACAAAGGAAGCTTGGTGTGAATGTTCAAAGACGAGCGTATTTGCACATGCGCAATATATACTCACCCTCAGATCATTAATTAGAAATTAATTACTCCACGCCAAATTCTGCCCTCATGTGTATGTCCAAATTGCCTAATATACTGGCATGTTCTCCAAGGGAAAGAGTGTTGCTGGCTTGTAAAACAGAATAGGATTTTGCATTATCGTGAGTATTTGTTCTGCAGTTTAATTCAGTATAAGGCAGCACAAATAAAATGGGTCCTGTTCACTGAACTTTTAAAAGAGTCTCTTAATAAAGTAAAGGGACTCTCATTTCTGAGTCTGTCTTACTACTCAGGGCTCCGAATTAATGGCCCCTATCACATCCTAGTGAAAAAGCCACTCAATCTCAACAGGACTGTTGTAATAAAAACAAACAAACAAAAAACGCTAATGAGGAATCTTGCCTTTCTTCCTTGTTTCTTAGTACCTATGGGCTACTGTGTGGAGTGCAAATAAAAAATATGCAAATTGAAGAGTGTGTAATGGCAGTATTTACTGATGAAAATGGTAAATCATTTGGTGAATGAATGGTGACTTTTCTGGAAGATTCTAAACTCCACCAACTACACCTGTATGAAAGACTCTCTAACCTTTTCTACCACATACAAGGAAATTTGTTGTGTTCTCCCAACAAGATTTCCTGAAGTTAAAATTTAGAGCAACGAAAGGGACTGTCTCCTCTACCTAAAACCTGAATTAATACTGTGATCTTCTTGTATGAAATTCTGTTTTCTCTTCTTTGTTCCAGAAAGCGTTTGAAATCCCAAGGAACTCTCAGAATAAAATGAAAGGGTTGGACTTGTAGAAATTTATAGGCATCTATATCGATGTATGCAATACAGGTAAGCAAAACTAAACAAATGCAGATCTAGAAATTCATGCGATGTCGTTTGTAATCATAAATTGTAAATTTGTCCATGCCTCTTAATAGGGACTTAAATAAATATGGTACTTCTGTGAAATGGATGGGACCATTAAAAAGAATGAGTTTAGCGGTTAAGCATCCGATTTTGGCTCAGGTCATGATCTCATGGTCTGTGAGTCTGAGCCCCGTGACGGGCGCTGTGCTGACAGCTCAGAGCCTGGAGCCTACTTCAGATTCTGTCTCTCTCTCTCTGCCCCTCCCCTGCTTGCTTGTTCTCTCTCTCTCTCCTCAAAAATAAATAAACATTAAAAAAATTTTTTTTAAATAATGAGTTTAGCTTCAGAGATGGTTTATGGAATTTAAACCCCTGAACATTGAAAATGTTATGGTGTTCCCGTAATGCATAATTCCAATGTAAAATAAATTTAAACCATGAAACTCAAAACTCCTTTCATGCTAAATCAAAATAGCTTCTTTCTAGATTTTTTTAGATTTTGAGAGTATCTTGCAACACATTTTGTATAAATTTATCAAAGTTGGTTCTTTCCTTACTTCTTCCCTCCCTCCTCCTTTCCTTTTTCCTTTTTCCTTTTTCCTTTTTCCTTTTTCCTTTTTCCTTTCCTTCCTTTTTTCCCCCTTTCCTTCCTTTCTTTTATCTGCCTCTGCTTTGCCAGTGTCCCACACAAGTGTCTATGAAGAAATGCAGCATTCGATAGATCTATATACATTTGTAGAAATTATGTGGGAGATGTGTTGTTGAGTTAAAAAAAACAGAGATAGGGTATCATATATAGTGTGGTAATATTTATCAAAAAATGTCAGTTGTGAATGCCTAGAAACATTTATGGACATACCTGTAAGCGACTGGTAATGGTAACACTAAGAAATGGGATAGGATTGTGGGGAACATGGGAGAGACAGATATTCTTATTTTTCACTTAATACCCTTTCATACTATTTTAAGATGTATTTTATCATTAGGAGTTTTTTTAATATTTTGAAGAAAACTTAAAAGGTGAGGAAACTGGGAGTATAAAATTTTAAAAATCCCATTGGTGTGGATATAGCCGCCTAGATGAAGCCCCTAGACTTGAGGCTTTCTAGCAGCCAACGCTCAAACACCTGAACGTGAACGAAAATCGCAAAGTGAATTCTTCCAATTCCAGCAAGCGGAATGGATCTACTCTGAAACAACAGAGTTTCCATTTTCCCTACCATTTGGGTTTGGTTCCTTGAGACAAAGACTTTAATGATCCTCAGTTTTTCTGATTCAATAGGGAAAACAAGTATTGGAAAACCAAAAAGCAGAGCAGGATGGAACAGTGGTCAAGAGCAAGGCTGCGTCAGAGAGCCTGCGTTTGAATCTTGCCCTCAATACTTACTAACTTTGTGACCTTGGGCAAGTTACTTAATCTCTCTGTTCCTCAGGGCCCTCCTCTGCATAATGGAAACAACAGTTCTCATTTCAAAGCATTACTGGGAACATTAAATAAGACTATGTACTATGATCGGCACCATTGCTGTGCACATAATAAGCACTTAATAATTACTGGCTACGATTAGAGATTTTTTAAATCTTATTTATTTATTTATTCATTTATTGAGAGACTGCAAGTACATGCCTCGTGTGCATCTAAGTGGGGGAGGGGCAAAGGGAGAGGGAGAGAGAGAGTCTTAAGCACCTCCATGCCCAACACGGAGCCCAAGGCAGGGCTCATCTCATGGCCACGAGATCATGACCTGAGCCGAAATCAAGAGTCAGACGTTTAACTGATTGAGCCACCCAGGTGCCCCAAGATTTTTTTATCTGAATCTGTTCTAGGGGTGACATCCTCACATAGAGAATCTGATTGAATCCACAGAGCAAGAGACAAGAGGTTCCGAAACCTGAGTGACAGTCCATGGGACTGGCCATGGATCATTGTAGCACATATTTTATTCTTTGGTTGTCCACAGATCTGAATGTATTTATTAAACAAGTTGACTTAGTACCCAGTACCTTCCATGACTGAGACCCCATCCTCTTGTAGAAATTTCAGATGGATGGGCTCAGCACAGGGGACCACCTCAGGGGAGGATGGGTCGGTCATATAGCATGAGACCTTACAGCTAGCGTCATCCGTAAGTGAATTTACAAGACTCAGACTCCGAAACTTGATCAGTGTTTTATGGGGGGAGTTCACTTCATTTGCACTCCAAGGCCTGATGTATAAAACCAAACCATGGGAAATATACCTGTGATATAGATGAGGTAACTCATGCTGCATGACTAGAGTGGGCTCCATGTGAGTGATCGACATGGGAAACCAAATTAGATGGTGGGTTGATGGTTGTGGACTCAGACCTGGGGGAGCTGTGCGTACAAATGTGGTGCATTTTTACAGATCTCTTCCAAAGATCCATTCTTGCCCAAATGGCTGAGGAAAAGCCAGGGGCTGAGATTCCCTCTAGGACTGAAGTTAGATAGATGGGCTCCTTTTCTTTAGCTGATATAACTGTCAGCCCTTCCCAGACTGATATTTCTTTCCTTCAATATATTAATACGGTGCCTTCTGTAAGGTCCGGGCAAGCACGATCTCTTTCGGGGAAACTCCTAAAGGAGGAGTACTCTGAGTACTCATCATATAAACCATTTTATAGCTTAGTTCTCAGATGATAGATTTTTTTTTCTTTTTTGGGGATTAAAGCCTACAGAGCTGTGCTTCTCAAACTATCTATAGTGAAAACCCAGGGTCCCCACCCCCACCCCAGTGCACTGTGGACTGATATTTTTGTTCAATACAATAAAAGTGTCACAATTACGTCACTCTGCTATAAACATTTCTAGACCGTCTCTGTCACTTTTTGTGCTTCCCTTTTGGGACTGGTAACAGTTCAAGGACCACTGCCAGTCCACAAACCAGGCTTTGAGGAACACCACACCCAAATTACATATTTGGTTGAATTTTAAAGTATTTTTTTAAATAAACACTGATTTCCTAAGCATATGTTTCTCCTTATTCCCTGAGCGTACAGTAGGCTGTTCCCCCTTCTCCTTTAATTAAGAGTCTCTTTCTTCTTTTTTTTTTATCTTCACTTCTAGAAGTCCTGGTAGGTTTCTGAGGGTCTACTCAAGTGATAACTCAGCTGGACAGTCTTTTCTCCTCCTCAGACCAAAGTAGCCCTTTGTGTCTCCCAGATTACATGACAGGATCTTAGCTGACACACCCCAGAAACAGACTCTGAGTCAAGGATTCATGTACAAAAAAAGATGATTTCAGGAAACAACGGTAGAGGGGAACACAGCCAATGGCGTGTTTATTATTTAGAATGACTATAAATTCAAGCAGGGTTCACATATGTGATTTTATTACCAGATGTCAAGTGAGTAGGGTATCAGCCTTCATACTTCAGAAGGAGTCAGTAAATAGATTAATTCTTAATATTTTCTTTAATTGAGAGACTTTGGCTTTCTTGCGGTTGAACCCAAGCACACCATTAACCTGACTGCATATCCCTGGACGGATAAGCTCTCGGTGAGCGTGGTGTCTTCTCAGGTGCAGGTAGTAAGTCACTGTTCTAGGCGGAACAGTGCTTCTCAAACTTTAGTGTGTGCACATATCACCCTAGCAACTTGTAAAAATGCAGATTCTGATTCAGTATATCACAGGTAGGGTCCTCGATTCTGCTTTCCTGTCCAACACCCTAGTGATGCTGAAGCTGCTGGTCCTGAGACCACATTTTGAGTAGCAAAGGCACCGGTATTAGAATGAACTGTGTGATCTGTTAGGTTGCTGGTCCATTGAAACCCTTGTTGTAAAACATCTGAAAAGGCTTCAACTTCACGTCCACTGCTATGTTGGAGCCAGTTCATACCAGCTCCCAAGAGCCAGTTAAATTTTCAGGGATTTCACAAGCCAGTTGTTAACACAACTGGTAGCTACAAATCAGTCATGGAGGAAATATTTACACCATAGAAATGGGCAAATGCTACAGAACAGGGTTCGTATTTTTTAGAGAGCCAGTACGTCAACATTTGCTTGCTTCCAACCCTCAATACTACCCTGCCCTGTCAGGCACATACCTAGACTGCTGTGAAGATCCTTTGGTCCTAAGTGGGGTGTGGGTTAGGGAGGACTACAGAACATAAGAACACAAAAATCTCTAACCAGAAATCACCATGGAAATACAGGGCTAGGTGGTGGCTTTTGTTGTTGTCGTTATGACTATTAGTTTGTTGTTCAGAATTTTTACTATGAAAACATTTCAACAAAGCAAAACTGTCTATTATACTATTATCCATAAAAGTGGAAAGCCTGAAATATTATGTAGCCATTAAAAAAGTATTACTAAGCCAATAGAAATATAAAATATATATAGATTATGGCAAGCGGAAAAAAAAGCAGGATACAAACAGGGAATTTGTTTTTTGACAATGGGTTAATTTCACCTACGTAGAAGAATGCATGCATATGACAAAAGGAAGGAAATGTATACAAACAAAAAAGTTATGTTATAGTGCTAGCATTAGGAATTTTGAAAATTTTTCTGAATATTGTTGTCTTTGCAAATAAAACATAACAAAGGATCACAGTTAAGTCTCGCTATGTGTTTTTCCATCTTAAAAAAAAAAAAAAAGTACAACTAAGACTAAGAGCAACCAAATAAGTCAGGAGAAATAGTAATAATAGTTAACATTTATTAAGTGTTATATGTGAAGGGCACTATTGTATGTTCTTTATAAGACTTAGCTCATTCTGGGGCACCTGGGTGGCTCAGTCGGTGAAGCTCCCGACTTTGGCTCGGGTCATGATCTTATGGTCTGTGAGTTCAAGCCCCGCATCGGGCTCTGTGCTGACAGCTCAGAGCCTGGAGCCTGCTTCAGATCCTGTGTCTCCCTCTCTCTCTGCCTCTCTCTCTGGGCTTGTGCTCTGTCTCTCTCTGTCTCTGAAAAATAAATGAGCGTTAAAAAAATTTAAAAGAACAAAGAATTAGCTCATTTAATCCTCACAACTACCCTATGGTGTAGGAACTCTTCTTACTGACATTTTTCTGATGAGGAAACTGAGGCATGTGGAGGTTTTGTAATTTTCCCAAAGATAGGCAGCCGATAAACCACACAGTTGGGTTTCACATCGAACTCTTCTTTATACTGATACATTCTTGACCTTTGTAAAATGGGTTTTATAAAATTCTTTAAGGACCAATAATCCTGTCTGGGGCAAGAAAGATTTGGCTATAATGGTTCATTTGTTTTTTTTAAAGACAGCCACTCTGACCTATAAATGAAAAATATAATTTTTTTTAGAAGTGAATTTTTGGGGGGCGCCTGGGTGGCTCAGTTGGTTAAACGGCCGACTTCGGCTCAGGTCATGATCTCGCGGTCCGTGAGTTCAAGCCCCGCATCGGGCTCTGTGCTGACAGCTCAGAGCCTGGAGCCTGTTTCAGATTCTGTGTCTCCCTCTCTCTGCCCCTCCCCTGTTCATGCTCTGTCTCTTTCTGTCTCAAAAATAAATAAACGTTAAAAAAAATTTAAAAAAAAAAAGAAGTGAATTTTTTGTAAGTTTATTTATTTTTGAGAGAGAGAGTGAGGGAGAGAGACAGGCAGGTAGAGAATCCCAAGCAGGCTCCGGGCCCACAGTGCAGAGCCTGACGTGGGGCTCGAACTCACGAACCATGAGATCACGACCTGGGCTGAAACCAAGAGTTGGATGCTCAACCAACTGAGTGACCCAGGCGTCCCGAAAAATACATATCTAAAGGCAATTTGTAGGAGATGTGACGGCAACTGTCCCGAAGTAATCAGATCTGTGCTGACTGAGGTGAGAAGAGGCTTCTTGTTCCTCTAGGCAGAGGTGAGCTGCAACCCGGCTCTAGCTTGTCCCCTAGATCTCTCCACTTCATGTTCCTCTAATAGCAAAAAGATATTGCGTGGTTTAAATTTAGGATGTTGCAAAACATCTGATCTCTTTTTCCTCCCATTCGTCATCAACCAGTGTGGATAAATAGTATGCAGTTCATCCTATTGTGTTCATTTGTCTGGGAGAGGAATGTATGATGGTTAGTCATTCAACAGACATTTGTTAAGATCCCAAAGTGTCGAGATTCTTAGAAAATGCATAATGTAAATATAATATATACAAATATAAAATATAATCCTTCTCATCTACAGCCATACAAGGAATTGTATTCAGTGAAATGCCATTAATTTTACCAGCACAGAGTATCAACTGTCCTATTAAATATAACAGATAAAATTCCTACCCTTGTTTCTTTAAAAAATGTAGTGTAGTGAAAAGTAATGCCAGATGGATAAATAAGTGACTTTGTGCTAACATATTATGAAATGAATTAGAAAATATGGTGGTTGCATTATTTTCATTTTAAGGTCGAGGCACATTTTCCCTTAGAAAGAGTCAATATGTGATTTTATAAATAACACAGAATTGGGGACTAGATACAATTGGAACCATCAACCCCTTATTGAAATAATATTATTTCAATAAGATTGCACTCAAGCATCACAGAATAGATTTTGCAATTATCTGGTTGCCTTTCACTGCCAGTTGAACAAGAAATTCAGACTGAATGTCTTCCATTTCAAAACAAAGTTTAACTGAATTCAAGTTGGTTTTTGCAAACAAGCATTTTTCATTTTAAAAATTGTTAAACAGAATTGACCGTCTTGGTAACTTTCCAGCTCCAAAACGCAAATAAATTGTCCTCTAGGTGCTCCTTGTGTATTGTTACAAAACCTACATCCTTTTCACCTCTTTTATAGTCCCTTTTATGGCTATTAATTTTTAATTCTGGAGACATAGTCACTGTGTTTCTGGTTCTCTGGTGGGAGATAAATGTGATTTAGATCCTGTTTTATGTATACTTGGGGTTGATGGTTCTGATTGTATCTAGTCCCCAAGAGAAAAATTGCTGGTTTCCACAACCCCTTCCTGGCTGGTCATAAAACAAATATTAAGTAATGGCAATAAGCTACGAACCTCCTATAGTGCTCCAATTTTCAATTAAATGATTGCCGATGAAGTATGGCTTATGGAAAAACAGATCATGTAGAGAATTCACTTGATGTACCCAATGTGTACACGATACATATTGCTTGGACCCTTGAGACATACTAGTGCAGGTACAGAATGTCAACTGTTATTTCTTGAGCCCTGCTTTTGTAACTTACAGCCGTCTGGCATGTTGGGAGCACAGACACTACCCAAGTCGTGTTTTCTCCAAACCGGATTGCAGATTCCCAAACACAACCGGTTTAGGCACCTAAACAAACACTATAAATCTGTTACATTTAATATTTTGTGTACCCGCCACCCCCCCCCCCAACAGCCGTTTAATGAGAGGTTTGTGGAAGACTAAATGCTTTTAAACGGTTCAGCTCTTCAATTATTTTTAGCAAAGAATCTGCTAGAAGAATTTAAAAGCACAAGTATTCATGATATTCTGGAGCTCATCTAAGTATACTCTAATTTAATAACTGATTCTGTGTACGGAAAACTATCTGTTTATAATCAGACAGATTATAAACAAACTGTTTATAATAACAATGCTGTTATTGTCAGTCTTCCACAGATTCTGCCACGACATCGGCTAAAATGTATAGGGTAGGTCCCAAAGTATTGCAAAGAAAGATATTTAAGTGGGTATCAGGATCAAATTGTGTGCGTACATATGCATGACCTTCTGTAGCTCCCCCCCCCAGCCCCCCCCACCCCCAACCCTACCCCCACCACAAACACACATTAAGTCAAATAGGGATACTTTCTTTCCCACGTATCTTTGAAAGACCTTTTTAGGAAACTACTGGGTATGGCCCTCTTCTCAAATTCTTACAATGCATTCCTCCTCCCAAAATTATGTTAAATTTTTTTCTTTACAGCAGTAAAAATATTCATGAGCCTAATTTAAAGCTAAATGGTACCACTTAACTAGGGATCTCTTTACAGATTGCTGCAATGCTGAACACTCCTTTAGCTGATCCCAAAGACACACTTAGTCTTTATCTTTACAACATTAACCAAACAATGAACATTCACAAGAGGGAGGGGCCTTTCAGATAGATGCAAATAAGTGATTTGGCCGTGCGCATGTGGAATTCGGTTATGGGAAACGGGGGGGGGGGGGGGGGGGGGGGGGGGGGGATGTGCTTTGAGTGCTTATATATCATCTTTTACCAAGGAAGGAAGGAAGGAAAGAAGGGAGACAATTTTATGATGAGAGAAAAGAGAACTGGACTGGAGTTTGGGGGGCGGTGTCTAAGAATTGGTCCTGGCAATTTTTATACCATTTACTAGCTGAGTCACCTGAGGAAAGTCAGTCCAGTTTCCTGAATACGAATATGCTTTACTGAAAACAGTAATGATAACACGCACCTTCCAGCAAATGAAATGAGAGTTACATATAAGAGCTTTAGAAACCGCATAACCACATAGGTCAATTCAGTGTGTTAATTCAACTTCTGTTTCTTTTACATCCCCTGGGTGAGAAGTGAAAAGCCTCGTTTTCTCATGTTAGTTGAATTGTATTTGTGATATGAGGGTTTTAAAACATGTCCTAAAGAGTCACTGGCTTTAGACATTAGTCAGAACTTATAGACCAATGTTCTACCAATTTCAGTATTTATACAAATTGCCGGAGATCGTGTTAAAATGCGGGTCTGGGTGAGGCCTGGGCTTCTGCTTGTCTAACCAGCTCACAGGGAGGACCGGAGCTTGCCGACCAGGTTTGGTTCTTGATAACATTAGGGGCTGCTTCAACACTCCCGTGCACTGAGCACACATTACTTATTGGATCAGAGCACAGAGTTGTAAGTGCTGCTGCTGATGTCACTTGGGTTTTTTCCATGGTGATAAATACATCCTCTGGGAATGATTGCCGCCAACAAAGAGGATTGTAAACGGAATGACGGGGTGAGGCAAGCAAGCGGGAGAGTATCTGTGGAAGAATCTGCTGCTTCTCCTCCTTCTCCTGGCTGTCACTCATGATGAATGGCTCTGTGCAGAAAGGTTGGACTCAAGTGCAGTGGTGATTTCCAATTAAACTCTGCGTGCGTCCTTTGCCATGCCCTTCATTAGCATACTGTCCATAAGATGTACCATAATTATGGTCCATGATACATACCGTATCAAGATGGAGACAAACCTTTATTCTGGTGGCTTGTTCCAAACCTGAGAGTCGGCTTTTCTTATTCGGGGACTTCATTTGCTGTGTTAAAGCATAAGCTTTGGCTTTGCAATATCAAGATGAAGCAATATTAAGCAATATGGATGCCAAATGAGGATGAAAAGCACAAAGACAAGCCAGTCTTCACTGAAGTCACTAATACACCACTGTCTCTATCATTTTATCGATTCACTCATCCAACGAATATTTATTGAGTCCCGACAACATGCTAGATGTTGTCCTGGGACCTAGACTAGAGCAGTGAACAAAATGAACTCCCTGTCCTGATAGAGCTTACAGTTTGGATACACAACTAAATACAGAACATGTCGGGTAGGGATAACTGAAAAGATACAGTAAGGAAGAAAGGGAAAGATGTGGGAGTTCTGTTTTATATGGGGGGCTGGGAACAGGGGTGGTAGGGGGCAGAGAGGGCCTAAAGGAAGGGAAAACAAGATACGTGAATATAAAGCTAAAGAGATAATTAGGCAGAGAGAAAGGAAGGATCAAGAACTCTAAGATTTCTGCCTTGAGCAACTGAAAGAATTAGGTTCCCAGTTTAACGAGGACCTTATGTAAGCAAAAATAAACCAAGTATTAAAATATTCTGAACACCATTCTTGTAAATTCAATTTTAAATTGAGTTTTAAACGGATAGGGAAAGGAGGAGAAGAAGAAAATGGGCATTGTTGTCTCTGAAAATCTGATAATAAGCAATCCTCTTTAAGATATATGTCAATGATGTTTCTAAGAACTAAAAAATAATGTTTCATTTAAACTATTTTTTACATAAATGGTAATTATTATTTTCAATACACAGTCTTCTTTTTTAAAAGTGTATCTAATTTGCATGCACATATTCCTATAATACCTACATTTATTTTTTTTTATTTTTTAATATGAAATTTATTGTCAAATTGGTTTCCATACAACACCCAGTGCTCATCCCAACAGGTGCCCTCCTCAATGCCCATCACCCACCCTCCCCGCCCTCCCACCCCCCATCAACCCTCAGTTTGTTCTCAGTTTTTAAGAGTCTCTTATGGTTTGTCTCTCTCCCTCTCTAACCTTTTTTTTCCTTCCCCACCCCCATGGTCTTCTGTTAACTTTCTCAGGATCCACATAAGAGTGAAAACATATGGTATCTGTCTTTCTCTGTGTGACTTATTTCACTTAGCATAACACTCTCCAGTTCCATCCACGTTGCTACAAAAGGCCATATTTCATTCTTTCTCACTGCCAAGTAGTATTCCATTGTATATATAAACCACAATTTCTTTATCCATTCATCAGTTGATGGACATTTAGGATCTTTCCATAATTTGGCTATTGTTGAAAGTGCTGCTATAAACATTGGGGTACATGTGCCCCTGTGCATCAGCACTCCTGTATCCCTTAGGTAAATTCCTAGCAGTGCTATTGCTGGGTCATAGGGTAACTCTATTTATAATAAAAAACTGACAGTATGTATTTATTTTAGAAGATCTGTTAATATATCATTAGGTCAAATCAGTACATCAAAAAGTCAAAAAGAAACATCTTATCTGTAGATGTAGAAAAAGCTTCTGATAAAATTCAACACTAGGGAGCTTCTGTTTCCAGGAATACAGAGCAAACTATACTTTTCCCCATTCCTCTCACTAAATACAACTAAAAACCCTGGATGTTATGTATTAAACAAATATACAAAAACTCTGTAAGGTAAAGAGAAGAAGGCAGAATGGCTAGGGAGCTTGGGACCCAAAGGATGGCACAGTGGTGAACCCCCCAGGTGTTCTTTTTACCTAATACATCCCAGACTTAGAGCGGAAGAAAAGAGAAACACCAGTGAGCACAGATGAAAAAAAGTGCCGTGAAGCCTGCTCTCTCTCATCAAAGGACCATGAAAGGGGTTGTCTTGAAAGATGCAAACTCTTGGCCAATAACCACCTACCTCAACCAAGCACCACAGAGAAGACTCACCCGTCCCTACGCCCACCAGCAAAGACTGAGTGGGAGGCTTGGACTTCCACCTTTGTGGAAGTCTACAACAGGCATCTCACGAACTCGCCACGATGGAATCAGAAAAGGCCAAATAGGGAGCTGAGGCTTTCATCCCCACTGCTGGGAACTAGCCTTCCCCACACCTCCACTGTGTCACTGGAGACCAAGTGGGCAACATGGACTTCCACCCCAATGTGGCAGTAACGTAGAGCTTCTTCTCTCCCAGATGGCGTAACGTCAGAGGATGCTAGTGAAGGGTCAAGACTTTTCCCACCGCCCAGTGGTGGCAGTGAGGACCACAGAAGGGCCAGAACTCCCATCTCCTGCGGACAGTAACGAGGAATCCTTCCAACTCAGGTATCAACTGAGGCTGAGTGGAACTGGACTTCTACTTGGCAATAATGAGGCAGCTCACTCTTTCACTGTGATGGAGTAGTGTCAGAGAAAGCCAGCTGGAACAGAAGGTGTAAATAAGATCCCAAGTCTTATAACATAAGATGAAAATGCCTAGGTTTTGCATAAAAATCACTCATCATACCAAGAGCCAGGAAAATCCCAAACTGTATGCAAAGATAATCAATAGAGGCCAGTAGAGACAGAATTATCTGGCAAATCTTTTAAAGCAGCCATGATGAAAATGCTTCAACAAGCAACTATAAACCTATCGAAACAAATGAAAGATAGAAAGCTTTTGCAAAGAACTAGAAAATATGAAGAACCGAATGCGTACTTTAGAAATGAAAATACACTAACTGGAATAAAAAGCTCGGTGGATCGGGGGCAGAAGAAAAACAAATCCGTGGACAGAAAGATAGAACAATAGGAACTGCTCTGAAAAACAGAAAGAGACAAACTAGAAAAAAAAAGAAGAAGAAGAACAAAGCCTCAAAGACCTGTAGTACTAAAACAAAAGATCCAGCATCATGTCATCAGATTCTGGAAGAAGAGGGGAAAGAGGGAAGGGCTGCAAAAGTACTTCCAGGAATAACAGCTGAAAACTTGGCAAATTTTGCAAGAGGCATAAACCTACAGATTCAAGAATTTGCGTGACTGTCAAAGAGATGAACCCAAAGAAGTCTATGCAAGACATATCATAATTAAATTCCTGATAACTAAAGACCAAAAAAGAACCACTTTTTAAAGCAGCCAGAGAAAAATGACATCATACCTACAAGGGAAAAACAATTAGGATTATAGCATATTTCTCATCAGAAAGCAAGGAGGCCAGAAGAAAGCGATAGAGTATTTTTCAGGTGAAATGAGCCAGAGAAAAACAAATAATGCATGGTATCACTTAATTGTGGAACCTATAACCTAATACTAATGAAAGTAAAACTTATAGAAACAAAGAGTAGAAAAGTGAGGGGCGCCTGGGTGGCTCAGTCGGTTGGGCGTCCGACTTCGGCTCAGGTCACGATCTCGCGGTCCGCGAGTTCGAGCCCCGCGTCGGGCTCTGGGCTGATGGCTCGGAGCCTGGAGCCTGCTTCCGATTCTGTGTTTCCCTCTCTCTCTGCCCCTCCCCCGTTCATGCTGTGTCTCTCTCTGTCTCAAAAATAAATAAACGTTAAAAAAAAAAAAATTAAAAAAAAAAAAAAGAAAAGTGATTACCATGGGCTAGGGGATGGGAAAATAGGGACAGTTTGGTAAAAGGGTACAAACATTCAGCTATAAGATTAATAAATTTTGAGGATCTGATGTATAACATGGTGGCTATAGTGGATAACAGTGCACTTGTATAATTGAAACCTGCTAAGAGAGGATTTAAATCTTCTGGCTTAAAAGAAAAAGGTAAGTATGTGAGGTGATGATTAATGTTAATTAACTTAATAGAGGAGGGTCTTGGGCACCTGGGTGGCTCTATCAGTTAAGCATCTGATTTCAGCTCAGGTCTTAATCTCATGGTTTGTGAGTTCACGCCCTACATCAGGCTCTGCACCAACAGTGTGGAGCCTGCCTGGGATTCTCTCTTGCCCTTTCTCTCTGCCCCTCCCCCCACTTTCTCATATGCTCGCTCTCTCTCTCTCTCTCTCTCTCTCAAAATCAATAAATAAACTTTAAAAAAACAGGGGAGGGTCTTTTCACAATGTATACCTGTTTCAAATCATCAATCATACACTTTAAATATCTTACAATTTTGGGGCGCCTGGGTGGCTCAGTCGGTTAAGCGGCCGACTTCGGCTCAGGTCATGATCTCGCGGTCTGTGAGTTCAAGCCCCAAGTCGGGCTCTGTGCTGACAGCTCAGAGCCTGGAGCCTGTTTCGGATTCTGTGTCTCCCTCTCTCTGACCCTCCCCCATTCATGCTCTGTCTCTCTCTGTCTCAAAAATAAATAAACGTTAAAAAAAAAAATTAAATATCTTACAATTTTGTCCATTATATCTCAATAAAGCAAAAAGAAAAGAAGGATCTTTAAGTCTACTGTGATAAACAAAAAGGAGATGTAGGAGCTAAAAACATCTTTAGAGAAGAATGACATCTAGCAAATGGAGAAGGAAATACAGAAGTAGCAGACCACCATTATGCAACCACCGACATAATAATTGAGTCGAGGATTGTGAATGAATGTTAAAAACAATGTGATGAAAGGTTATCAGGGAATAGGATGTTCACATAGTCTCAAAGCATGATCCTACAGAATCTCTATTAATTATAAATGGAAATATATATATATTTACAATGGAGAAATCTTGTGCACATCGCCTGAATCAAATAATCAAATTTGGCGTTATCAGTGATGGGACAAGTTGTCACAGTGTGTCTCCTCATACGATATCACGGAAAGTGCATATCACCCTATAGGGTAGTCTTATGAAAAACGTTTAGCCCTAAGATACATGAAAAAATAATTTTACAAACCCAGATGGTGGAATGTTCTACAAGGTGACTGCTCTGGTCTCCTCAGAAGTATCAGTAACATGAAAGACAAAAAAGGCAGGAGCTGATTGTACTAGATCAAAACGAGACTGAAGGAACAGGGCAACTAAATGCTATGTGTAATCCTAAACGAAATCTAGATTTTTTTTGGAAATATTTTTATGTATTTATATTTATTTTTTAAAGTTCATTCATTTATTTTGAGAGAGAGAGAGCAAGAGAGCGTGTGTGTGAGTGGGGGAATGGCAGAGAAAGAGGGGAGAAAGAGAGAATCCCAAGCAGGCTCCACACCATCAGTGCAGAGCCCTACATGGGGCTCAAACTGACAAACCGTGAGATCATGATCTGAGCCAAAAACAAGCATCAGACACTTAACCCACTGAGCCACCCAGGCACCCTGGATTCTAGATTTTTTTAAAAAGCTGTACAAAGACAGTATTGGAGTAATTGATGAAATCTGGTTGTGAGCTATATATTAGATAATATTGTATTTATCCTAAATATCCTGAGAATGATAATGGTATTGTGATTATGAAGGAAAATTCACGCTGAAGTATTTCGAAGTGAAGTGTCATGACATTTGCAAGTTACTTTCAAATGAATCAGGAAAAAAGAGAGAAAGAGAGACAGTACGTGTGTGAGAGAGAGATACAGAGAGAGAGAGAGAAAGCGCACGAATGTGGCAAAATATTGACAGTTGATGAAGACAGCTGAAGGGTATAGAGCTGTCGTGATTATTTATTGCTGCATACCACATAAATCCAAACCTTACTGGCTAAAATAAAATAGCCATTCTATTTTACAATTTGGAAAGGGCTTGGATAGATTATCATTCTACTCTATGTGGCATTACCTGGAGTCCCTCTGTGGCTTTCAAATGATGGGTGGACTGTTCCAGAGACTCCAAACCATGCCTGGTACCTTGATGGGATGGATGAATGGCTGGATTTGGCTGGAACCTTCTACCTCTCCATGTAGTCCCAAGGTGTCTCTGCATTGTATTTCCATCATGGTAGTTGAACTTATGTGATGGCTCAGGGCCTCAAGAAACTGTACCAGAAATAACCAGTCCCTCTTAAAAGCTAGGCCCAGTACTGCTATAGGGTAACGTCTGCCATTTTATTTTATTTAAAGAAGTCACAATAGCCCAGATTCAAAGGAAGGGGAAAGAAACCTTTGGTCTCAATGAAAAGAGCGTCAAGTGATTTGTGTCCATGTCTAGTCTTCTACAATAGTTTCTGTAGTTTTGAATCTTTCCAAACTCAAAACTCAGGGTAGGGTAGGGAAATCCAAAATGAGTATATATAGCAGTTTTTGCAAGTACATTCATACCCTAAGCTCCTAGAAATAGAATTACTTTTCATGTTGATGGATATTTCCAGGTTGCTCTCCAAAGAGAGTATGTCACTCATTTGCCTACCAAACGTGTGTGAATGACTGAATTCTCCATATTTGGTGGTCGATTTATTTATTTATTTATGTATTTATTTATGTATTTATGTATTTATTTATTTAAAGTTTATTTATTTATTTTGAGAGAGAGAGAGAGAACAATCAGGGGAGGCCCAGAGAGGGGGAGAGAGAGAATCCCAAGCGGGCTCTGTGATGTCAGCACAGAGCCCGACACAGGGCTCAAACTCACAAACCATGAGATCATGACCTGAGCTGAAACCAAGATCGGACACTTACCCAGCGGAGCCATCCAGGAGCCCCTGGTGGTAGTTTTAAAACATATTTCCAATTTGACACTCCTCTTATTATAAAATAGTCTAATTATTCCAGATGTAGTGACTTGCTTCTAAGGAACAGATGACAGAAGTGACAATATGTGATGTCCAAGATCAGGTCCTAAAAAGGAAAGCTGCTTTCACCTCTATCTCTGTCTTGGGACATGCTCTCTGGGAGACCTGAACTGACATGTAAGAATTCTGGCCAGGAGGGCAAGCAGGCTTTTAGAGAGCTAACCCAGGGCACAGATGCACAGATTAAAAAAAAAATCTTTACATAATAGCATAATATATAATAAATAAGTATACTCAAATTCCCTAGGTTGTACTTTTCATCCCCATTGACTTACTACTTCAATATAAGAATATGAAAAAATAGGTATGCATTTGAAATTATATGTTCAGTACTATTTACTTTTATGCTAAGTAGACGCTGTTATTTTTTTTTTTTTTTTTCAACTTTTTTTTATTTATTTTTGGGACAGAGAGAGACAGAGCATGAACCGGGGAGGGGCAGAGAGAGAGGGAGACACAGAATCAGAAACAGGCTCCAGGCTCCGAGCCATCAGCCCAGAGCCTGACGCGGGGCTCGAACTCACGGACCGCGAGATCGTGACCTGGCTGAAGTCGGACGCTTAACCGACTGCGCCACCCAGGCGCCCCAGACGCTGTTATTTAAAAACAAAACAGCCATAAGCCTGATTAGCGAAATTAGAAGTTATTAATAGTAGGACTAACTAAATAAGTACTATGTGTGAGAGAATATAACACTGTGTTATGACGTTTCTATCTTTTGATGCAGCAATGTATTTGAATTCTTTTTTCAAAGTCTTGGGCTTAAAACATTTTTTTAAATAAAACGGATTTAAAAATTTTCAAGTCATATTATTGTACATGCTTCAGATATGCAAATGCAAGACTTTTTTTAAGTTTATTATTTTATTTTGAGAAAGAGAGAGACAGAGACAGAGAACACGAGCAGGGGAGGGGCAAAGAGAGAGGGAGAGAGAGAATCCCAAGCCCACTCCACACTGTCAGGGCCGAGTCCAAGGGAAGACTTGACTCGCAAACCATGAGATCATGACCTGAGCTGAAATCAAGAGTTGGATACTTAACCGAACGAGCCACCCAGAGGCCCTAAATGCAAGACTGTTTAAAAGGAGAACTCAAATACAGTAGAAATAAGTACATAGATAAAATTCATTAAAAAACGAAATGCATCTTTCTGTCCCATGATAGAGTAGATATTTTTTTTTTTTTTTTTTTTTTTTTTTACTGTTTTCTTTTTCCAGTAACACTTCTGGAACTGCCTGCAGTCTGCAGGGCATCCTTAGTTTCTTTTATACAGTGGTGAACCTGAATGCAGTCAAAAATAAGATATACCTTAAATAAGTTGTGGCGATGAAAAGTACAGAGAATATGACGTTAGAGAATATTGTCGGTAATATTGTAATACGCTTACCACAGTAAGCATTTCATAGTATACAGGATTGTTGAATTACTATGTTGTACACCTGAAGCTAACATTATGTGTCAACTCTGCTTCAATAAAAGTTTAAAAAGATTTTAATGGGCAATGAAGAATTTATGGATAAAAATACCAATTCTTATGGGAGAAAGGTTTGCAATAAAAACAAAACTGAAGAGATTGCAGTTAACCTAGTTCACCTTTTGAATGGAGATCTACAAAATTAAACTAAATTTGCATTTTAATAAGGGAAAATTTATTTTCAATGTTCTCATTTACCAAAAGGAGCCATTGTCTCGGCTCTTTAATTAAAAAGAAGAAAACAAAAGGTAAGATGTACTTCGACTTACAGTTCTGTTCTTACCAAGAGCCCACATTGCACTAACGCCTGGTGTCAGTCCAGAGGGATATTAGTCAAGCTCACATCCTCCCAGCAAAGGCATGTAAGCACAGAATACTTAGCAACAGTAGGATTTAGACACTGGTGACCCAATGACGCCCATCTCCTCCACAAGTACAGGCTTGTTGTGTGGACCACCTTGCTTTCAGTCAGGTGCTTTGCACTTCATCATCATAAGCCAACTCTATCTAAATCGTCTGTGGTTTTTAAACACTCTGAAGCACATTAAATGTCATCACTAATTAAGCCCCTCTCTCTCAAGGCAAACGGTTTGAAAGCACAGAGCTAATTTGAACTTGGAAAGTCAAGGGTAAATCGCAAACAAGTCACAGTTTTAGCAAAGAAATTTGAAAAGGTCCTGTTTAACGTGGCTGCCATTTGTCTGGTGGCACTTTGTAATTAATTAATTTTTTTTAAATTTTTAATTAATTTATTTTTTTTAGTTCTGAGGCAGTCTGACTTCAAAACAAGAATTGTTTGGGTTTTTTTTTTCAGTATAATCGTTTTTGTTGCCACCTATAAATAATATCAAACAATCAGGAGATCAGTCAGGTCATCCTTTATGAAGTGCCTTATGACTTCTTCAGGGATCATTAAATAGTTTTGGGGAGGGCTTGGCTGGATCTGTTTTGCTATAATCCTTTACCAAACGTTCATTCTCAATGTGTTTCTAGACTCCAGCGGACATTCTGTTGGTCTCACACTTTGAGAATCTGATTTTACAGCAGGCCAACATTTTAACATCTTTCTGTGGCCAGCATCAATGACAGCCATCTTGTAGGCATGTGACTCAGGAGGCTGGCTCCTTCTGTTTAGTTTGTTACTTACACAAGATATAAGCAATCTTTTACTTAACGTTTTCTACAGTTTTATTAAAATCTTCATAGAAATTTTTTAAAACCCCTTGATTTGAAACCCCATTTTTTAGGGGCGCCTGGGTGGCTCAGTCGGTTAAGCGTCCGACTTCGGCTCAGGTCACGATCTCGCGGTCCGTGAGTTCGAGCCCCGGGTCGGGCTCTGGGCTGATGGCTCGGAGCCTGGAGCCTGCTTCCGATTCTGTGTCTCCCTCGCTCTCTGCCCTTCCCCCGTTCATGCTCTGTCTCTCTCTGTCTCAAAAATAAATAAATGTTAAAAAAAAAAGTTAGAAACCCCATTTTTTAAATCAAAGTAGCAAGGAGGAACAACTTTTGTTTTTGTGATTCAACATGTCCATCTAGAATGTATAATAATATTAGAAATCAGATGAGGATTTTGAGTTTCTAAATTTACATTTGCCTGGCCAGGTGTCTCAACATCATTCATTGACTAGTTCCTCGACAAAAGAGTTAGCTTTTGGTATCTTTCAGGTATTAAACACTCAAAAATCTGGACTACGCACCATTAAATCAGATTTTTATAATATTTACCGGAAGATCACGAAGCACGTAGGACCTTGCCGTGTTTCTTTGCCTTTGGTACGTTAGCCTCTTCAGGACTTATCAGCTCTTACTACGATGGATTTATGGACGAAATAAAAGGATTTGAAAAAAGCAAATCAATTGTAACACAGTCTGCCATGTAATAGAGGCTCCATATTTACTAGTTCTGCTCACTTATTTGAATTTAGAAGAAAGATTTGATGTTTAGAGAAATTGAAAATGATGGTGAATAAGAAATGTTAGTTTATCTCTGGCTTTCGATTTTGTTTCCTCTTTGCTTTTCATGATTATGAGCATACATACCTAGGTTAGATCTGGCCTGTTCACAAACGCCAACCAAAAGCCAGAGATTAAAACATTACATTAAAAAAAGACCATGAAATTTATCTCCAAAGCAACTGGTTTATCGTCAGCGAGAAGAGATAGCTAGCAATGTGTTGGTTCAAGTGATGTAATTGTCACTCTCCACAAAGGAATCACCTCTCATTAGACTTAGCCTCATTTCTCGAATAAGACATCATCATAAATATGATGTAGGATTCATTTCAAAAGATCAGACCTATTAAATCAGAACTGGAGACTGCTAGAAGATATAATTTTTAAGTACATTAAACACTCTAAAACACATGACCCTCCTTCCCCCAGATACCTCTGAGGAAATGTAATTAAAATGTAGTCTGTTTCGTGGCATTTTTTTCAAGGGAAAACTCATCAGATCTTTACAGCATTAGAATATTGCATACCACGAGTGTTTGACTTTATTCCACTGGATTCCACAATAAGTGCAGAGTACTTATCTCTGCTTATAACGGAGAACATGAAATGTGTGAAGGCATGCTTCAGATGATGAAGAAAATGTAAATGCATCGAGTTTAAGGGGAAATAGACTATCTGCTAATTGCTTCAAGAATGGAGTGATTTCGAAGACCTCAGGAGAGGGTTCATTTCTCTGATTTGCATACACTTCGCTCATGCTACCTGGCTTACTACAAATGCCTCGATGATGTGTGTGTGCAGTGTTCCTCATCAACACCAGAGATTGAGAAGGATCCGGTGGCTCTGGGGACCAGAGAGCTTCTTCCTGCTAAAGAAAACTGCCCCTCAGTGATAGCCCACCCTGAGGAGAGCAGACTTGATGTTTGATAAATGATCTGGTTGTCTTATAGGCCCTTGTTCCTATTATCCTTATTTTTTTTTATTCGCCGAAAACTAATTGGTTTAATTTTCATGGTGATTCCAGAGAACTTATTGGTTAATGTAACACTTTTAAACACTTGTAGAGACTCTCTCTTTGTCTAATCAAAGGGTAGGAAAAGAACCGATGTTATTGTTTTTATTTCCTTCCAGAGCTTTTAAAACCTGGTAGTGTAAAACGTGGAGGACTCTTAAAACCACAACAATCAAATGCAAAGATGGCTTGTAGCCTGCCTTTTAGGCAGGTGGAGCGCAAGAACTCCCTAGAGGGAGGTGAACGGGGCTAGAAAGCAAAGGGTGGGAAGAAACGTACAAAGAGGAGGAGGGAAATGGTGAGCGCGCGTCTGTAGAGCATGGGGACAGAGGAGAGCTGCTGAGAAGGGAATATAATGAAGATGGAGAAGAAATTAAAAGACAGGGAAGAAATGGGGACAGAAACGGTATAAAACAGAAGAATGGCAAGTTAATGGAAGAGGGGAGTGAATTAAAGGAAGAAAAGAAAGAACTAAAAAGGAAGAGATATGTAATTGGTAATATGATATGGGTTGTGCATTATAGTAAACCACTAAAACAAAAAACCCAACACAACCCTCCATGATGTGCCCCATTTGAAGTATAGAGACTACAATAAAAATCAGACCATCAGAGCATGCATTCTGACGCATGATTTTCTGAACTTCGTCAACCTGTGCTTCCATATTGAGAAGATTAGCAATGCTTAAGATTAAAGTACTCTTTCCGCTCTTCCCATAGCGGACAGAAAATATTTTGAAACAATGCCTCAAAGTAGCAGCTTCTAGATATACATGAGGGTAATCAAAATGTTAGGATTTTTCATTTGTCTTGAGTACACAACCATGATTTGAACCAGGGTAAAGCGTTGAAAAGCATGCCAAGGATAAAATGCACTTTAAAAATTTTTTAAATTCATAAGGTTAACTTTCAGAGGAATCTGTTCCATATGAATGTAAAAATGAATAAAATATAAGGTCATAGGCAAATCACCCTGTTTTCCTGAACCTTGATCATATAATAGAAGTTACATTTGTTACTGAAATGTGAATGAAGATGGAATTCAAGATAAGATATTAATCATAATTAGAATAACTATGACAGGTCGGTGGTGACAAATACTTAACAAGTGGTGAGAATGCTTATTCATAACAAACCTCTTAATTCATTAAATTCTTCATTAAAAGGGCAACCTCTTAATACGTTCAACATAAAGTTGGTATAACGTGCTATTTGCATTTTCTCTCTTTTTATTTCCATTTTCGGGGTGTATTGTTAACAAATTGAGATAAATCATTTAAAACATATAATGACTTGGAGATAGTCGCATGATAATTCCCCAAGCAATTGCGCGGTTATAAGTTGTCAGTGTGCATATTAATTTATCATGCCCACCAGCCTCATCTTCATTGATTTGCTACTAGCTGTTAGAAAAACAGATTAAGAAGCACATGCTGTCCTTCTCTGAAAGTTTCATTGAGGCACAAGGAGGGCAAACACTGCTTTCCAATTAGAATCCTGCTGTTTGCAGGGACTTGACAATGACTAATTACAGACCTAAATGACTTAATATGTTTGAATGCATGATTATTTATAAATACATTTTAGGATCTGCATAAAATAATCATGCCTGTTTTAAACATAAAAGGCTACTTTTTTGTGCAATGGGCCAAGACCTGTTGAACACCTGAGGTCAAAGGAAAAAAGATGTTTTAAAGTTAACGATAGAACTTGCCTACGCATCCACCACCTTGTAAAAGGAAAGACAAAAAAAAAAGTGAGTTGTTAATGCGAAGGAAGTTGTAAGAGGATAAACGTTAGGCTTAAATCTCAGCTCTGCTGACAATAAAACTTACCACCATAGGATGTTTGGAGGAACTCATGGTTCTTAAAACATGTAATTACCTTCTTAGCATTGGCGTGAGAATGAACAGATTAAAAACATGTACAGCATAGCACGTTGACCAGTGCGTGGGACAGAGTAAGCCCTCAATAAGTTTTCATTTTTATTGTTATTCTGTACCAGAATGACAGTAGCAATCGTTAGGATATGGCAGGTCTGGCTGGAGAAGAATTTGTGGATATATAAGTGATTTGGGGAGTTTTGAAACATTTTAGGGAATTCATTTGGTCATCGGTCATTCACTGCTAAGCTTCTATGAGTCAGGCACCATGCTGGGAATGCAAAATAAGATGGGCCCCATGCACAACCATTGAACTGGGTTCCGTTGCACTTGTACATCACGTAGACGATGAAAACAGAGTAAAGTGAACTTCTGAGTTGTTTGTCAATAAACTACCTTGGACTTTAAAATATTTGAAATAGGAGCACCTGGGTGGCTCAGTCAGTTAAGCATCTGACTCTTGATTTCGGCTCAGGTTATGATCTCATGGTTTCATGTCGGGCTCTGTGCGCTGGCCATGCGGAGCCTGCTTAGGATTCTCCCTCTCTCTCTCTCTCTCTCTCTCTCTCTGCCCCTCCCCCACTCAAGCTCTTTCTGTCTAAAATTAATAAATAAACTTTAAAAATAAAATCAATAATTGAAATATATATGAATGGAGAAACTATTATGTTAAACATCATGTTTGCACACCAAGGTTTAGCAAATGTTAACTTTTCCTCTATTTTTCATATATCTCTCTGGAAGACACCCCTACAGGAGTCCCCACTGATTTCCCACCTGCTGGCATCCAGGCCTTCATGTAATCCCCTCCCCTTGAATGCACATAGGACTTGTGACCTGCTTCCAACAAACAGAGTATGGCAATGGTGATGGGGTAAACCTCCAATGGTTATGTTAACAGCAGACTCCGTTCTAGCAGACTCAAGTGAGTGATTCTCCTTGCCACATGGCAAGGAGCCTGAGTCAGCTTCTAGGATCTGAAAGTGGCCCCCAGCCAACAGCTAGCAAAATGAGGGGACCCTCAGTCATGGATCCATATGGAAATAAATTCTGGTGACACCAGAATGAGGTTGGAAGCAGAATCTTCCTCAGTTGAGTCTCCAAATGAGAATACGGCCCATCTGACACCTTGAACGCCATCTTGTGAAACCCTGAATGGACTACCAGATAAACCGTGCCCAAACTCCTAAACTGTGGAAACTGTGACTTGTTGAATATGTGTTGTCTTAAGCCGCTAAGTCTGTGGTAATTTGTTACATAGCAATAGGAAACTAATAGAACTAGTGATGTTACAAATGCCTTTAAAAAACAATATGATTCTCAACTTGGCTACATATTGAAAACAATTTGGAACTGTAAGAGTTATTTGGTACATCCCTCTTGCCTTTAAAAGGGAAAAAGATTTAAATAATTCTTGGAGAAATTTATCAGTATCGTGACAAAGAGCCTAACACCTTTCCAAGGAATGTTTCAACTATTTAATAAGTCATGCTGATAAAGATTTTCATGATATCTCATCTACAGAGTTAGAACCCATTTCATTATTTTCTCAGTCTTTCTTTAACCATACAAAATAGCTGTTTTCTAGTCTAGAAACTATATTCTGGAGTTATTATCAATCATTTTGTCCTCTAGAATTAAGAATTCTGATTATTTTAGTATTTCCTTTTCCTTTTCGTTATGATTTATTTATTTTTTATCATCTTTCCCATTTTTCTCTGGAACTTTCTATACTGGATATATTCTCTTGCTCTTACAGATTCAGTCATCCTTCTCCATTATACTAGTCTGGGCCCCAGGATTTGACTTGTATGGACCACAGTAATGGGCGGCCTTTTCCATTAATAACCATTTCAATTCCTTTAACTCTTCGTTCTAATATTTGTCTTTCGGTACATCTATTGACAGCCTATAAATTTTGATTCATTTACACACCCTGTCCCCATATACATATACTTCTATTCCTCTATCTAAACAAATTATATGTAACCCTGTTTTATTAAATAAATATTCTGTTTACATGATCATAGCTACATGAAAATTGTTCACAGTGGAGTACATCAAATACTGTTAATTCCTTTCCTATCTTGCACACTTTTCCCCCTAGACTTAATGATTGCACCATTTTCTGTCCATATTTTGTTCATTCCTATGAATCAATTATCAGTTCATCTCCAAACTTTCTTTTTTTGAATGTTTATTTATTTTTGAGAGACAATGCACAAGTTGGGGAGGGGCAAGAGGGGGGCAGACAGAAGCAGGCTCCGCACTGACAGCAGAGATCTCAACGCAGGGCTCGAACTCACAAACCATGAGAACATGACCTGAGCCGAAGTCAGATGCTAACTGACTGAGCCACCCAGGCTCCCCCCTCCACAAACTTCTAAAGGAAGAAAAAAATCTCTTGATATGCCCAAATATATCAATATATATAGTTATCTTTTTTTCCCCCCTGAGATATATCCCTTCTGGAGCTTACTTTCTTTCTGCTCCACTCAGAACTGCTGCACAGTTGTAATCCTGAGAATCTTCTTCCACCATCATTCTGAAGATCCCTTTTACCTTTCTATGTCTTATATCCTCCTTTTTTTTTTGAACCTATACTCATTGTTTGTTGGTTTGCTTTCTTCTTTTAGTGGCAAAAATTCTCTAAGAGCTTTCTGAGAAAGGATGCGTGAGAATAAATTTGGGGAACACTTAGTATCAGTAACCCTCTCACCTGATGGATAGTTTCTCTGGGTATTGAAATCTAAACTGGAGGCCATTTTTCCTCAGGATTTTCAAGGTATTCCTCCATTGTCTTCTAGTTTCCAATGTTGCAGTGTAAAATTCAATGACATTCTAATAATTTATCCTTTGTGAGGTGTTTTTGTTTGGTTACATTCAACAGCTTTCAGAATTTCCTTTTTCCAGTGTACTGAAATTTCACAATTATGTGTTTGAGGTGGAATAGGTGGCTCTTTTTTCATTTGCTGTGCTAAACCTTTAATAGACTTTTCATTCTGGACATATGTTCTTCAGTTCTAGGAATTTAAAAAATGTATTTCTTTGATGATTTTATCCCATGTTTTTTCTCTGTTCTTTCAAGAAGCTCCTAAAAATTATGTAGGGGCACCTGGGTGACTCAGTCAGTTAAACATCTGACTTAAGCTCAGATCATGATGTTGTGGTTTGTGAGTTCGAGCCCCACATCGGGCTCTCTGCTGTCAGTGCAGAGCCGGCTTCAGATCCTCTGTCTCCCTGTCTCTTCCCCTTCCCTGCTCTCTGTCTCTCAAAAATAAACATAAAAAATAAAAATTAAAAAAATTATGTAAATATTGGACCACATAGACTGGTGCTTTTTTTCTTTACTCTCTTTGTTTTACCATCTAGAATATTTCCTTCGATTTACCTTCAAACTCTTTGAGTTTTTAATCTCTCCCAGGCTCTTAATTTTAATATTCTTACTGACAGAATGCTTTGCTTTGTTCTTGTTTCATAAAAGGAGTATCTTTTATTTCTCTGAGGAAAATAATTGTGGAGTTCTTCTAATACTCTTGCCAGAGGATTATTTTAATGCCCTCTGATTTCTTTTTATCTATTTCCTTTTATTTTAGTATCTGCCTTCAACTTGGAGGCTCTCCTCAACTGTCTGATGATCTCTCACTGTCCAGACTAAGGCTCTAAAATGGTAATTATAGGGGCACCTGGATAGCTCAGTTGGCTAAGCATCTGACTCTTGGTTTCAGCCCAGGTCATGATCTCACCTTTTGTGAGTTCAAGCCCCACATCAGGCTCTGTGCTGTCAGCGCAGAGCCCACTTTGGATCCTCTGTCCACCTCTGCCCCTCCCCTACTCACCCGTGTTCTCTTCTGTTTTCTCTCTCAAAAATAATAAACATTTTTTAAAAGAAAATATAAAATGATAATTGTAATTTCTCTGTGGATGTGTGGGGCCTGGGGTTTCTCTGACCAGTGATCAGGATTTGGCCACATTTGACTCCCAAGTATCAGTAGATGTTAAGTTTTTTCCCTTGGTCTGGTCTGTTTCCTCAGACAAAAACTCGCCAGCATTCTGTATTGGGGAAGATATCTGTATGCCAGCATTCACAAATCTAGCATGAGAAAGGGATTAAGGAGTTTTATTCTCTATGTCAAGTTTCTCTTGATCCCTCTGTTTTCTTTTTTTAAATTGTTTTAAGTTTATTTATTTATTTTGAGAGAGACAGAGACAGTGCCAGTGGGGGAGAGGCAGAGAGAGAGGATCCCAAGCAGGCTCCATGCTGCCAGTGCAGAGCCCTATATGGACCCTGAACTTACAAAGCCATGAGATCATGACATGAGCCGAAACCAAGAGTCGAATGCTTAACTGAGCCACTCAGGCACCCCTAAATTTTTTTTTAATGTTTCTTTATTTTTGAAGGAGAGAGAGAGACAGAGCATGAATGGGGGAGGGGCAGCGAGAGAGGGAGACACAGAATCTGAAACAGGCTCCAGTCCCTGAGCTGTCAGCACAGAGCCCCACGCGGGGCTCGAACTCACAGACCGTGAGATCATGACCTGAACCGAAGTCGGGCGCTCAACCGACTGAGCCCCCCAGGGGCCCCTTGATCCCTGTTATTCCTGCTCACAGTTGGCCTTGATATTCCTAGTCCAGAGCTTTTCTGATTCAAGCTCCTTGCTGTAAAACATGCTGCCTTCAGCCAGGATGGCAGAGGAATAGCTGTCTGGCTACCGGGCCAGAGTAAACAAGGTGATAAGTGAAAGGAAGGGGGTCTAAATCAGCCCCGCCCAACAGAAAATAATTTGTACCACAAATGTGAGCCTCATAAGTAATTTTAAGTGTCCTGTCCACATTTTTAAAAAGTTTTAAAATAAAGTGGATTGATTTTATCAACATTATACATTTGACCTGGTGTATAAAAAAATATTGTCCTCTCAATATGGAATCAGTATAAAAATATCAATGAGATATTCAGTCTTCTCTTTGTCATGTCGTTCACATTTTCAAGATTTACATCTCAGTTTGGACGATTTTAAGTGAGGCTAGTGGCGACGGTAACAAGCAGTCCGGTTTTAAGGGATATGAAGTAAAACTATAAAACATGCAGGAGAAAGCAGGATAAAATGTGTGCAACATTGAGATTCACAAAGCTTTCTTAGGTAGGCGACACGAAGCAAAGAACAAAAGAGAAAAAGAATTATGGAAATAGAACTCATCAAAATGAGAAACCTCTGCTCCCCAAAAGACACAGTTAAAGGAAATGAAACTCCTTGACCAACGGCTTGTTTCCAGAATATACAAAGAACTCTCACAACTCAATAAGAAGACACACAATCCAATTAGATGTTCCTATCGCCTGATCTTTCCAGAGTTCCATGCTGGGCTTTGCCTGCTCTGGGGAGGTTCCATTCCTATGAGTTTAGATTTCAGTCCTTCTCTGGTATCTATCCTCTTTTTAGCACCAGTGTCTGTCCTGTCTTCAATTTCAAACAACTTCTCTCTTCTATCTTTTCCCTCTTGTTCTCTTTGCTCTTGTGAGTTTGTGCATTCTTTACTCTTTTACTATCGTTTTCTAGAGATACCAAGAAGTGGTAAGATAAATACACATGTTCACTTTATCATATGTAACTGGAAGTCTTATCTTAGATGCAGCTTTAACAACATATTGTAAATGTATTTATTTATTTTTGTCTCACTGCCTGTTTCCCAAACAGATTATGAACTTCTCAAAAGCAGTGATGTTATTTAATTTTTTCTTTCTATCGTCAATACTCAGCACTGAGGGGCCATGTGACAAATGTTTGTTGATTGAATGAATGAATGAATGTCCATTTTATATGCACATATTTATCATCCCTTCTCCCTCTAAAATATAGGTTCCATGAGAGCAGGGATCGTGTTCACCATAGAATCCCTGTGGTCTAAAACAGTGCCTGTTCACAGTCGGTGCTAAAATGTTGCTGAAGGATGAACAAATGAATGAGTGAGTTTATACAACTTTATAAGCTTGAGCACATATTTAATTTTTTCTATTTTACCATTTTATTTAATTAGCAGGAATATACACACCGTAAATAATATACTTTAGAGGCTTAATTATATCTATTCATGTAATTTGCTGCTCAATGTCTATGGTTGGATTTATGTGCCTTGTTAGCTTGACTATTCAGAAATTATTGTGGTACCCTCAGTGACACTCGCAAGTAGTCAATCCAATCAGTTCATTAACGTGATTCAAATGATTAGACATCAACTGGTCAAGGAGTCATAATTCAATCATTAGGAAAATCAAAAGAAGAAAGAAAAAGAAAGGACGAAAGGATTCATATAGACATGGCCTTAGTTAGTTTGTGGTATTCGTTAGGCATTGAAAGCCATATACTTACTTAAGCCACTTAGGTACTATTTTAGTACTTACCACAGTATAATGGAACACATCTTATCTCTGCTCTACTAAGTTTATTCATCTAATTGTTATAAATAATTTTCCCCCAGAATGCAAACTGGTGCAGCCATTCTGGATAACAGTATAGAGGTTCCTCAAGAAGTTAAAAAAGAACTACCTGGGGTGCCTGGGTGGCTCAATCAGTTAAGCCTCCGCTTCAGCTCAGGTCATGACCTCAACAGGTCGGGAGTTCAAGCCCCGCATCAGGTTCTGTGCTGACAGCTCAGAACCTGGAGGCCTGCTTCACATTCTGTGTCTCTCTCTCTCTGTCCCTTCCCTACTTGTGCTCTCTCTCTCAAAAATAAATAAATAAACATAAAAAATATTTAAAAGAATAGAACTACCCTACAACTCAGTAATCACACTGCTAAGTATTTATACAAAGAGTACAAACATATTAATTCAAAGGGATACATGCACCCCGATATTTATAGCAGCATTATTTACAATAGCCCAACTGCCCATCAACTGATGAATGGATAAAGAAGATGTATATATATACTGGAAAACAATGACATCTGGCCATTCGAAATGATGTGGATGGAGCTAGAGAGTATTATGCTAAGTGAAATAAGTCAGATTAAAAGACAAGTACCATACTTTACCTATATGTGGAATTTAAGAAACCAAACAAATGAACTTAGGGGGGAAAAAAGAGAGGGAAGCCAAGAAACAGACTCTTAACCACAGAGAACAAACTGATAGCTGCCAGAGGGGAGGTGGGTGGGAGGGATAGCTGAAATAGGTGATGGGGATTAAGATGAGCACTTGCCGTGATGAACACCCAGTGTTGTATGTAAGTGTCGAATCGCTAAATTCTACACCCAAAACTAACACATACACTGTATGTTAACTCACTGGAATTTAAATAAAAATCCCACCTCCTCCAACAGCTTTCTGCAAGATCCCACCATGATTTTCTTCTCAGGCGGATGGGAAGAATACTCAACTGTTGTAAGTTTACATTTCATCTCATTCAGTTCAATCTCTTTTGCAAACCAAAACCTTTCCATTTCATTTATTTGCATATACAAATGCCCTTCCATCAGAAAAGATTTTTTTTTAATGCTTATTTATTTTGAGAGAGAGACAGAGCACATGTGAGTGGGGGAGGGGCAGAGAGAGGGGGACAGAGGATCTGAAGCAGGCTCTGTGCTGACAGCAGAGAGCCCGATGTAAGGCTCGAACTCACAAACTATGAGATCATGACCCAAGCCAAAGTCAGATGCTTAACAAACTGAGCCACCCAGGTGCCCCAGATTTTTGATGATTTAAATATCGCCATTTCACACTCACTTAAAATATTCCCACTTTTTTCTTAATGTGACTGGAATCATGGATACAAATATAAATAAAACACTTAGAGTAATACCTTTCAAACAACAAAGATCTTCAGAATTTTGCAATCTTAAATTAATGTACACCTGATTAGTACATATTAAGCTCTAAAACCTCAGTAAGGTGAACTGGCCTGGGAGGTCATGATAACTAAGTTTAAAGTTGTAGAGTTGTGTTGGTTTGTTTTTCCTAAGAAGCAGTTGAGAAACCAGTAATGTAAAATAAAAAAAAAAAAAAAAAAGGATCAGTTATCTTAAGAACTCATTAGGGTGTTTCACAGGTTCCCAAAACTATGCTTCTCATAGCTTTGGAAACTGTTCTTCTTCTTTATGGAATGATTCCTTCAATCTCAAACTAAAGTTCTTGCTGAATTTGACTGTAAGATTGTATAAAATAAAATTTGATGAATTACATTCAAAGAATAAGTTACGCATTAAGAACTGTCTTTAAGAATGCTCATTTTTTTTTTTAATTTTTTTTTTTAACATTTATTTATTTTTGAGACAGGGAGAGACAGAGCATGAACGGGGGAGGGTCAGAGAGAGAGGGAGACACAGAATCTGAAACAGGCTCCAGGCTCTGAGCTGTCAGCACAGACCCAACGCGGGGCTCGAACTCATGGACCGCGAGATCATGACCTGAGCTGAAGTCGGCCGCTTAACCGACTGAGCCACCCAGGCGCCCCAAGAATGCTCATTCTTTAAAAATGTTTATCTATTTTGGGGTGCCTGGGTGGCTCAGTCAGCTGAGCGTCCGACTTCGGCTTGGTCATGATCTCACAGTTCCTGAGTTCAAGCCCCGTATCGGGCTCTGTGCTGACAGCTCAGAGCCTGGAGCCTGCTTCGGATTCTGTATCTCCCTCTCTCTCTGCCCCTCCCCTGCTCACGGTCTGTCTCTCCCTCTCTCTCAAAAATAAATAAACATAAAAAAATTTAAAAATGTTTATCTCTTTTGAGAGAGAGAGGGAGTGGGGGAGAAGCAGAGAGAGAGAGGGAGAGAGAAAATCCCAAGCAGACTCCACACAGCTAGTGTAGAGCCCATCTCAGGGCTCGATCCTATGAATCCTGAGATCACGACCTGAGCCAAAACTGAGAGTCGGGCGCTTAAGGCCAGGTGCCCCAAGAATGCTTATTTTAAAATAAAGGTGATTTATAATCTCACAATAGCATATATCCCACAATTTTGTCTTTGTTAGAAAATGGCTCAAATTTGGCTGGGCACAGATTGTATCTCTGAAGTGCTGCATTATCAAATCTAGGTACTTAAAGTGTAAACTTTACTGGTAATTTCTAGTAAATAAGAAAGCCTTCCGTCTGGAATGCTTTCCTTTAGTCTAGGCAGCCATGCTGCATTTCTGGTTCTTTTCTCTTTCCACGATTAGTTAAATCTCAGTTTCTTCTTTCAAAGGGGAAGTTTTGGGTTTTTAAAACTTCACTGTGTGACTTCAAGAAGCTGAAGTAGAAATGTGGGTTTTCCTCTGGTTGAAGGGGGAGAACCTAGAGCTTATAAATGTCACAGGTATTTCCAATAAATTGGAGGTCACCAGGAAAGATGTTAGGATAATAAATCTAGCCTCTAAGTATACACTCCCTTTACCCAGCGGGGAGCCTCCTGGGATCATTTGTCTGCTGTTCATTATCTTGTCTGCATTATTCAACAGCTCTGTTCTTGCTCAATGGGCTTCAGAGAGCTTTTAACAGCTGCAGGAACCTCCAATTTTTACTTAAGTTCTCTTTCTCTTTGTAATAGAAAAACAAAACAAAGCACCTCGAAGAATAGGAAAAGAAAGAAAACCTGTCTTTGATGCCCAGGATTTACCTACATAATTGAACCCAGGTCACAACTGAGATTGCTTATTTATTTCACATTTAACTGTATCAGTGTTGCAATGTAATATTTGGATGCTAAAAGAGAAGGCTTACATTTAAATACTAACAATAGGAGGGTTTAAAAAAAATCCCAAGCCATCTAAATTGTATGGCGACATGACAAAAAAACCATTTAATTTCTCAGAGATGCTAAGGTTAGCTCTATTTTAAGAAAAACGCTCTTTTGTATTTGACACACCAAAAAAGTTGTGGTTTTTTTTTAATTACCAAAAAATCTACTACAGGATCAAAAGAGAGAATAAGCTTTGGAGGAAGGGAGGGGCCAGTTTATTAACTAGCCCAGATAAGAACCTCTGCATTTGAGTTGTTTCAATCAGGACATACTTAGCTACTCTTGGGTAAGCTGGTTCTCAGGAAGATTGACATTATTTATGATGATGATCTGATTTAACAGGACTTTCTTGAATCTAACCAACCTACAGCTGTTGTGCTAACATAAAGTATGATATTGTATTTATCAGCCGGGTGATGGATAAAGTGAACCAGTTTTTTGCCATGACCAGAAGCAGGACACCGACTTGAAAATAAAAATTCCTGATGACAAGAACTGCTAAAAATGCTTAGAAGGAATGGGCAGAGCAAGGATTACACCTCCAAAGAAGTTAATGGGCCAGCTTCAGGGACTTCGCAAATGCTGACTATTTAACCGAAGTTTTGTGAGATTCAGAGGACTCATGAGTATTTTCTTTAAAAAAAAATTTTTTTTAATGTTTTATTTTATTTTTGAGAGACAGTTGGAGGGGGGGTGGAGAGAGCAGGGAGACATAGATCTTAAAGCAGGGTCCAAGCTCCGCGCTGTCAGTGCAGAGCCTGACTTGGGGCTCAAACCCACTAACTGTGAGATTGTGACCTGAGCTGAAGTCGGACGCTTAACCGAATGAGCCACGCAGGCACCCCCTCGTGAGTATTTTCTGATCAAGACTATGAAGACCCACTATGATCAATGTGTACTGGTCCCAGTATCTAAAGTAAAGAATATAAAAGGGCTAAGGTGAATGGAAAGATTTAAACAAAACAGCACTTAAAAATAAATCTGGTTCATGTCATTCATAAGGAATTATTTAGTTATCCAATAATAATGTGATTTCCAATCAAAACTACGTGATCTGTCTTTTTTCGAGAAAGGCTGTGCTTTGGACTAAAATGTGTTCAGGGTGGCAGTGGAAGGAAGGGATACTTGCAGACGAAATAAAGACATTTAAACTTGCTCCTGTAGCCCCGAGATTCTCTGATCTGCAGCAAGAGAATAAGGTCTGCAGAGGTGACAGTCCATGCCCAGAATGGAATGTCTTGATCTATGTATAATAACAAGGGACTGCAATTTCCTAGCATTAGATCACCATATTAAAAGCCAAGGGAGCTTTTCAGCACCACCATTTGATCAGATTAAGATCCTTAGTGTTGTACAAAACACAGCTCGTTAGCCACCCAAAGTCTGAAAGCATCTCTAAAGTGGCATAGAAATGCTAAGTAGTCTCAGACACCTGGACAATGCCCGACATCCCAGTAGAAACCAAGGACCTCCTCAATTATCAAGATATTTGTTACCGGGGAAAACCTAGATAATAAGCTGACTCTGTGATTGGGAAATATGTAAATAAATGCCTGAAACTTTTATGCAAACCCTTGGTGCGCTTTTAGCTGGGCCTCCCAAAGCACATTAATTACTATGAAAGCAAATATGACTTTTGTCATTTGCTCGATAAGCTGTAAGAATAGCAGCGAAACAAAACTGTAGCAGCGATCCACTGCCACTCAAAATTATTTTCTGAATTATTCAACGCCCCAAATCTGAAGCTGCTTTCTTAAACTATCAGAATTCAGGAGGTAAAAGTAACATTTGCTCCAGAATATCAGGTCCAGTTTTGCATTTGCTGTATGTATGAATTCCTTTTCGTAGTCAACCTCGCGATTCAGGGAATGCTTCTCATCATTACCATCCTATGGTATGCAGTCAGTGCATAATGGAAGTTTTTTGGTTGTTTTTTTTTTTTTTTTTTTTTTTTTTTTTTTAACGGGGCACCATTAAAGCTTCTCCAGCTTTACCAAGCGGGCACCCAGATTGACTTTGTGAAAATAACTCTAATGTTTTGGTTTTGGTTTGAATTTCGCCACCGCTAGAGTGAAGTCTCAGGTTTCAACCGTCAGGAAAAAGATAAGTCATTCACCAGTCAGTGTTCCTGGCTGATTTCCATATTATTTGCTGACCACGACAATTTCTGTAACAATAAGGAAAAAACGGACTCTCCCCAATGTGGTGTTTATACCCTGAATCTCACTTTTAAAAACCTTCCAACGTAAGTAAAGCTCGGATATAATTTGAGACAAGAAGGCAGTCGACTCACATAAAGTGATAGAAAATTCTAATCACTCGTTATCACAGTGTCCATGGCTGTTTTCGGAGTCAACGCCAGGATAGTGTAGACACCATCTACAACGCCAGGATAGTGTAGACACCATCTGGCCTGCAAAGCCTAAAATATGAAATGACTTCAGTTCAGGTCATGATCTCGTAGTTCATGAGTTCAAGCCCCACATCAGGCTCGCTGCTGTCAGTATGTCAGCATGGAGCCCACTTCTGATCCTCTGTCCCCCTCTCTCTGCCCCTCCCCCGCTTGTGCTCTCCCCCAAAATTAGTATTTTTTTTAAATACTTCAAAAAATAAAATATTTACTCTCTAGCTCTTTACAGAAAGAGGGGCTAGGCTCTATACTAAAGGTAATACGTATTTTATTCTATTGAAACAGCTATGGTTCCAAAACATTCTAGAAATTGAATTCGTTCCTCACCATTTTAATCATTTGTGTATTCATTTCACCGAAAGAAGTTTCTTCCTCTCAAAGAAATAAATTGCCACCCTCAAAAGTTTCCGAAATTTGCGACTGCTAGAATAGTAGCACAAAGATTAGCACTTTTCTTTTCCTTATTTCTTGTCTTTGAAAAAATCCTCTCTTTCCATCTCTCTAAATGTTATACACGCGACCTCTATAATAGTCGGGAAATTCCACAGCCCTTAGAAATGAATAAAAAACACTAGCTTTTTCTCAGCCAGTGCCAAGAGTCCTACAATATATATACTTTCCCACACAGGGTTGACAAACTTGGCCGCTGAAGCAGCTGTAAAAATGGAAATGCAATCACAGAAGGAGTTATCAGCCTTATGAATTGAGGCGCCTTGACTCTACTTGACATTCATTCTCAATTACCAAGTTCAGGCTTCTTGCCTTCATTGAGCAGCACTACAGAGCACCTCACATAAATGAGTGGATTCTGGGCAGCCATGATGCTGTCAGTCGCATGCTTCACTTCTTCAGAGGACTCAGGTCAGCCAACAAAGCTCTGAGCATTAAATTATTTCTGACAGCAGCCACGGGCTATTAGAATGTAACCCGCCTCTCTGTTTCAGATGTTTATCTTTGAAGAAACCACTCACATCTTTATTGCAATCGTAAAGTCTGTTGCAATGATAAAAAAAAAAAAAAAAAAAAAAAAAAAGACATTTAACCTGTTCCTACACTCTGGAGTAGAGCCCTGGATGTATTAATTGCCTTCTTTCACACTTTATCCACATCTAAGTTACAAGGTAAGAGTTGTAGAGAGTTCAAAAGGGAGGAGAGTTTTATGGAATCAACAGGACAGGAGGCTAGATGTGTCAGATAACTTGTCTCCCCAAGAAGATGGATGGAGATGAGTAGGGAAAGTCATACTTTATCCAGACATGCATGTTTTTGCTGCAAAGTATTTACAGTAACCTCATGAATTAGAAGATAAAGAAATATCTATGGCTTCCCTAGAATTTGGCATTTCATAAAACTGTAAAGTGTTAGAACCCAAAGGAATTTGTATTTTAGATATTTAACTTTTTCTTGAGTATCTAATATACACCAGACAATGCACTAAACAAGTACATAGATAACTTCCTGTTGGGTTCAGTGCTATTAAGGAAGGAATATAGTAATTTGAGGTCTAGTGGAAATGGTCTGCATCAGGTTAGGGGATCAGTAAGTGTCAAGCAAGCATTCTCTAAGGAAAGGGATTTTAAACTCAGATGTGAAAGAAAAAAGGATGTCAGGAAGGAAAAATGTTCCATGGCCAAATGGCCAATTCCCTTCGGGAAGGAATATAGTCCTTTCAGGTGAGGGAACAGGTCAATAAGGTTTAGAGATATAATCCGGAAATTTTGATTCCATCAACATGAATAATATTCCACTTCCCAGGAAGGCATACTGATTAAAATTGAGATTTTAATTTTTAAGAAGGAAGTGTGTTATGAGCTAAATTATTTAATTTGTAATTGTGCACTAGGTTCGCTAAATCATGTGGTTAGTAGAAAAAAATTAAAGTTCTGGAAAGTACACGACATGAAATCAACAAAATGTGTTCGTTATCTGAATTTTCTCAGCTTTTTGGTATTATCCTAGTCATAGCAGGAGATTATAAGGTATGGGGATAGAAATTCCTATCTGTGCCCACATCACCATGACTAAGATCCTTTCATTCTAGAAACCATTTGCCTAGGAAAGTGCTCAAGAAGACCCACCAGTTCTAGGGCCATGTTGCATCCTCGTTTCCTATAAAACCATATATGACAAAACCTATTTCTTTCATTTATGTAGAGCTCTGATAAATAAATCACTAAGGAAAGGGCCAGAAACCCAACGAGAAAAAGGGAATAAAAGATTTAAACAGGCAGTTTACAAGAAATGCAAGTAGCCTTGAACATGAAAAGATGTTCCACCCCTGCTCTCAGTGAAAGAAAGTCAAATTAAATCATATGAAGATACCATTGTCAATGGCTCAATTAGCAAAGGTGAACACACTTGATAATGTTTCATTATGGCAACATTAAAAGGCTTTGGGAGACTTTCACATTTACTGTTGATGAGAGTACAAACTGCTACTCTCTATGTGTGGGGAAATTTACAACATGGATCCAAATGAAAATTCGCATCTCTTGACTGAGCGGTCTCCACTCTAAAAGTTTATCTTACAGCTATTGCTCCACTTATAAAAGAAAGAGTAATTTTGAAGATACGATGGTAGCATTGTTTGTTAAAGAAATAAGAAGTGGAAGCAGCCAAATTGCTCAACAATTGGGTTCTGAATAAATAAAATACACCATCTGGGCGATGAAATACTATGCAGCCATTAAAAGAATAAGGTAGATGTAGCCCTATTTGTTGATATGAAAAGACAATTAACATATGGCAAATGCAAAAGGCAAAGGACAATATGCATAGTAAAACTCATTTTCCTAAAGGTAACCAAATACGTGTGTGTGTGTGTGTGTGTGTGTGTGTGTGTGTGTGTTATGGCCTGAATTTTGTTCCCCCAAACTCATATATTGAAACCTTAACCTCTAATACCTCAGAATATGACTATATTTGGAGATAGGACCTTTAAAAGAGTAATTAAGTTAAAATGAGGCCGTTAGGGTGGGCCCTAATCCAACCCTTCTGATGTCTTTATAAGAAGAGGAGATTAGGACACACAGAGAAACACGAGAGATGCACAGGCACAAAGGAAACAGTGTGAGGACCCAGCGAGAGGTCATCTGTGAGCCAAGGAGAGAGGCCACAGGAGAAACCAAACCTGCTGATACCTTAATCTTGGACTTTTAGCCGTCAGAACTTTAACAAAAGAACTTCCTGTTGTTTCAGCCCCCCAGTCTGTGGTTCTTTGTTATGGCAGCCCTAGCAAACTAATACAACAGGTACATGCATATATGCAAATGGCACGTTTCTGGATGTATGTCCGAGAAATATTGGTAATCTTTACCTTTGGAGAGGGTGACTAGAGATCTGAGATGGAAAAGAGACTAACTTTTGTACTGCTTTAACTTTTACCATGTATACTGACTTGGTGGGTTTGAGAATTTCAGGGCTGATCAAGGAAAAGCCAGGACCACGAGACGGTATTACTACACATCATGCTTTATTGGGCAGCACTAAATGGGCTTGCATGAGAGAGGAAGTCTCTCGCAGAAGAGACCTTCCAGAAATGTAGGTCTACTAACCAAAAGGGAAAGAGGGTCGGAGAATTCTCAGGGGACCAGGGAATTAGAGAGGGGACTCACATGTCCAGGCAATGTTACCCATCAGCAAGGTAGGGAGCGTCTGGGTCAGAGAGCTCTGAAGGGCGGCAGCAGTCTGTGGTCTTTTATGGTTGAAGGGTTTGTCTTACGCTATTGCTAGCAGATTCTGGATGTCGTCTTGTGGGGCATGCAAAGCAACTGGCTCTAAATGGCTAAAAATTGGTTTATTTGGATTATACTTAAAGCAATTAGATGTGTAAAAAACTGATCTTGACATCAGCAGGCTTTGAGCTCACAGTCCAAGACTATTGCAAAGAAGTAAACTTCATAGGGGCTAATATACAGGAGCCATCTTTAACCCATTTATACATCGTCACCGCCATCATCATCATCATCATCATCATCATCATCAAATATTTAGTAGGAAAAACAAGATCTGTCCAGGTAGATGTTTCACCCTCTGAAGAATAAGATATCAGGCATTTTTCTCTCTACTGTCCTCCACTAGGAGACCTCACCCCAAAGATTTCCATGATCCATTCATTAAACAGCTACCTCCTCCCTTATTCTGATTCCTTCTATGCCATGTTTTGTTTTGTTTTGTTTTGTTTTTACCTAAAGCTGACAAGCTGGTATGTTCTGAATAGCAGGATTTTACCTCTCCTGGGAATTCTTTCACATTTTCTTAAAGTGAATTGATACACAGTCATTGGTAATATTTCAGAGCCAATATGTCTAGAGAAGAAAATGCTATCTGAGATATTTAGGTTATTCCTACAAATAGAATGGCTGCCTTCCCAAGCAGCAGAATTACCCCCAACTAAGGCTTGGTGAGGAATATAGGACAGTGAAATCTTGCATGGTATGATTTGACTAAACATCCTCTAAGGTTAATTAAAAAAAAAAATCATTCTATGATCTAATGCAAGTGGGTATTGGAAAAGTCCAAAATGAGAAAGATCAATGAGAGCTGATACAGTAAAGAGAGGGAATTTTCATAGAACTGTCAGGACTTGAGCTAAGTCTTCAATGATGGACAGCCTTTGTATAAAAAAGCAGACAAGTTTGTAGGCAAGAGAAATATAGGATCATAATGCCAAGTTCCTACTCCCAGCAGGGTGAACCTGGCAAGGGCATCCACCCCAAGAGTTTCTACCAAAGAGCAAGGTCCAAGACCAGCTAAGACGTCAAGACAGAGTTCTTACTCATAGATAGGGGCCATGGCAAAAGAAGGGGGGGAGGGGGTGTGAGTGATCGCTTGGAGGGAAATCAGAGTTAGACCGAGAAGCAGATAAACTTTTCTGGTCTTCAGCAACGTTTATTAAAGTGCAAACAATCTTTGTGAAGACTTTGCCTGAGCTGCTGACCATTTATTTAAATAGCATAAATTCCTGGTGGTTTTCAAGCCTATGCAAAGCTTAAAAGTAATATAAAACTTCTTTATCTGTATTCAAAACCCTAGAGAACCTATAGCTGACATGCCAACAAAATATCATAGGTGAGGCCAAATGGCCTAGGAGACTAATTGAAACTCCATTGTGACACAGTGGAGCAGAGAGCATTGCAGAAAGAAAAGTGAAATAGAAATGGGGGCAAAATACCAAAACTCAATAGGATTAATAAAACATCACCACTATTTGTAAATGTTCAGTCAATTATAATCAGCCCTGGAAATGTTTAACATAGGAAATGTATGCCTTTGCTCTGAGCCTTGTGACGATATATATGGCTCATACTTCTCACTTCACTGAACACAAATATGATTATTACAATGAAAAGAAGAGAATTTACTATACATTTGGCAGTTTCAAACATCATTTATAACTCACAGGGACAGATTATTGATTAAGTCGGTGTATATCATCTGAAATCTCCGTCACTTTGTCAGAGTTCAGTTACTGGACTTGTTAAGTGATATTAAATTAAGAAAAACAAAATTTCCAGTTGTGTCTATAACAAAGAAATAAAATACATTAAGATGTCATTAATGACTATTAAGATATCAAGGGTTCTCTTGTGCTATAAAATTTACTGTGTGTTTCCCAAATTATTATTTCATTGTTTGAATATTTTTATAGATATAGAAAATAAGACTCAGAGGGATTATTTGGCAAAGTTGGAACTGTAACCTATGCCTTCTTTTCTAAACCAAATGTGTTGTCCATCAAATTATGTTGATGTCCAAAAAAGCAGAGTTCCCTCCAGCGTGTTTCTAAAAGCACACTTTCACTTGCATCCAGCATGGGTGTTCAAGCCCTGGTACTCAAGTGTGACAGGGTCTGTTCTGCTTTTTGATGATTTTTAAAATATTTTAAATATTACCCTTCTTCTATCCAAACCTATTCAGGACCAAGTTTCCAAGATTATCAAGAATACAGAGAATAAATACATTCTGAAGATTAATTGCATAATATAAACATTAGTCAAGTGACTGTTACTGATTTTTTGTTTAATGAATGTTAGATATAACTGCTGAATTACTGAATAAGCATTGGACTTTAGCCACTGTTTAGCTTTATTACACAAGAATTTTTCATTGAGAAGGCAATAAAATAGCAGGATGAACAAAATATAATCCCCAAAATAAAGAGTAGCTATTTTCATTGGATTCTATATGTAAGCCTGCAACCATATTTTAAGATTGTGCTTTATTCACTTTACATGGTTATGAATATATCCTTGTCTCTACATAGTTTTTCTAGTCATATTTCAATGGCTGTATACTATGTTCATGGATATAGTTTTGACTTTAACTATGGCATTATCACTTTAAGGTTAAATGTAATGGGGGCGTTTGGGTAGCACACTTGGTTAAGCGTCCAATCTTGATCTCAGCTCAAGTCATGACCTCACAGTTCATCAGTTTGAGCCCCTCATCAGGCTCTGCACTGATGGTGTGGAGTCTACTTGGGATTCTGTCTCTCCTCTCTGCCCCTCCCCCACTTGTGTGTGAGCCCTCTCTCTCTCTCTCTCTCTCTCAAAATAAATAAATAAACTTAAAAAAATTTTTTTTAAAGTTAAATGTAATGGTAATAATTTCTTTGGTAAGCTTTAGGTATTTGAACTTAAATGATACAAGCCACTAATTTTTTTTTCAGTCAGTTATTATTGTAATGATTTAGGCTCTTGAAGCCATTGTAATCCTAAGATACGAACTAACTTAATTCAAATTGGAAAATGTGAAAATGTACCTTAAAGGTACAAATTAATTTCAGAATAAATACCAGATGATTTTGATTTGTTTCACATAAAATCTATATCAATATGTTTTGTGCTTCTTTGGGGATATTTCCTCCACATTATTTTTGTGAGAAATAAAGGGGAAAAAAACAACTTTGGTAAATTAGAATGTAGCGAGTTTGGAATAAAAAGAATGGAATCCTGTTTATGATCATTATGTTGTTAGGATGTACGATAATTGTAACATATCTGAAAACACCATTTGGATATTTATGCTATCCTGGTTGTTGTGTTTTGTTTTTTTTTTTTGAAAAAATTTTTAAATTTTTTTCTTTAATCTTTGTTTATTTTTGAGAGAGAGAGAGAGAGCTGGGGAGGGCAGAGAGAGAGAGAAACACAGAATCCAAAGAAGGCTTCAGGCTCTGGGCTGTCAGCACAGAGCCCGACGCGGGGCTCGAACTCACGAACCACGAGATCATGACCTGAGCTGAAGTCAGACACTTAACTGACTGAACCACTCAGGTGCCCCTATCCTGGTGGTTTAATACTTGATTGCCACCCCTGCTTCAGACCATACAACAGTGTGATTTCATTTGAGGTCAAATCCCATGTGAGCACAGTTGACTGAAGCAAATTTTCATCTCACCAAAACATAACACATTTGCCAGCCTGTGCACGCCAACACAGATGATTTAGGGTATAACTGACTGCGACTGGCACTTACTCAAGCTGTGACATTTTCTGTCAGCAATTGGGTAGTATATGGAAAGCCAATGGAACAATTACATGTTACGGAAGACAACTGGATTTTGGAAAAGAAGGAAATAGAAAACAAGCCAGGTCTTCCACTTCAAACAGGTAGTGAGGAAGCTACAACACTGGCCATCTTCCCCTCTTCCAACAGTGTGACTGTCAGGGAAAGAGAGAACACTGACTTGACTAATATAGGATGAAAGCGTTTGGAGTCTTCTGTTTAGAGAATGCAAATGAAACAAAAAGAATGTTAAGTAAAAGGACCTAGAAACCACCAAAAATTAAAGGAAGATGGAAAATGATATTGACAAAATATCGTTCAATTGGCAAATCGAGGAGAGAGAGAAAAATCAGAAGGTGAGTGGAAGAAAAAGGAATGAAAGGAATAAGGTAGGAGAGGGGGAAACAATTCTTAAAAAATTGACCAGGGGCATGTAGGAAAATACTAAGCAAAATAAAAAACCTGCAGCATGAATACATTATTTTATGTGCTTCCTGTCTCTAATAATTAAATAAATGCAAAATAATGTAACAATGATGCATCATTTTGCCTGGCCCATTAGCAAAAATTTAAAAGAATATTATTATCTAGTTTGGGCAAGGAGATGGGAAAACATTCTCCTACACTAGTGATTTATTGTTTTATTTATTTATAAATAAATAAACTGTATGAAGCTACTGGAGAAAACCTTATTAACATATTCATACTCACTGAGTCAACAATTCCCTTTACTGGGGAGACACTTATACAAGTGTGAAAAGATATATGCATACCGATATCCCCTGCAGAATTGTTTATGAATATGAAAAGTTGGGTGGGAAAATCTGTGTATGAGTAGGGCATTAGTTAAATAAATTATTGTATATCCCATAGTGAAATGCTATATATGAATCTCAAAGCATTAAGAAAACCTTATAAGGGTGCCTGGATGGCTCAATCAGTTGAGGTTCAGACTCTGATTTTGGCTGAAGTCATGATCCCAGGGACGTGGAATCGAGCCCGGCATCAGGCTCTGTGCTGTCCCTCTCTCTCTGCCCCTCCCCCCTCTCAAAATAAATACATGAACTTAAAAAAAGAGAAAATCTTATATTAATGTATTAGATTAATGTATTAGATGAAGATGTCCGTAATATCAGCAGCTTTAGGGTAGCAGTTATTGTATTACTCATAACAACCATAATAAAAAGTTAATATTTACTATTTTGCATGTTGTACTAAGCCTTTTATAAGCATTATCCAATAATTTTCACAAGAACTTTATGATGTGAGGTAGTATTTTTACCTGCATTTGACAGGCAAGAAGACTTGAGACTCAGAGAAATTAAGTAATTGGCCCAAGGGGGCTAGAAAGGGCCAATTCTAGGTCCTGAACCCAGATAAACGTGGCTCCCAAGAATGGACTCTTACTCTAGATTCCCAAAGCATAGTTTGATAGTCATTTTGTAAAGAAAAAAGTAATCTAGTAAATACAGACAGAAAAAAACAAATCAGAGTATTCACCAGACTGTTGGTATTCTTTATCTGCTGTGGAGGAAATTATGGAATTAGGTTACGTTCCTTTTTATTTCTGCAATGTTAATACCTTTATAATGACATATATTGTTTTGTACCAAGAAGAAAATCAGTAAGATTAATAAATTGCTCGCTTTCTGAAAGTTAATTGCAAAGCAGTACTCTAAAATTATTGAAGATGTCTTTCATCAATGTTCTCAGAACTTCCTAATCAAGGATTCCCGAATCCCAGTCCATGAACTGAACACATCACAATCACCTTAGGAGTATTTTATTGCATATACCAATTTCTTGGCCCCAAATGCCTCATCCTATCCAGTTCAGTACATCTGGGATGGGACTCTGGAATTTACGTTTTTTAAAAGCTCCCCAGGTGATTCTGATACCCAGCCAGGTTTGGGAATCACTGTCTAAGAGAATGTGATTTATGTAGATCAAAAGAGAAAAGAGAGAAAGTGCACCATATGGTATGTTAACTCTTTCTTTAATTTCATTTTAGAGGTGACTTCACAGAGAAAGGATTTCTAAATCATTGGTACACATAATTCAGAAGATACCTATTCCCAAAAATGTGGCAACAGCTTTGACCATCTGAAATATGACAATAATTCACATTTACCATGGAATAGAGGAAGGGAAGATGTTTGGAATGTTCTGTAACTGAGTAATTAATCAGTGTGGCATAAGAGCACAGATAGACATCTAGACCCACAGAGCATAGCATAGAGCACAGAAACACATCCAAGTGTATAGGATGCATGGGCAGCGAGCTATTTCTATGGGGGAAAATTAGTATTAACAATAAACAGAATGCTTGAGGCTTGTTGGGTATGCAGATTTCTTTTTAAAGAGGGATAGCTTTTTTACGACCCCCACCCCCGCCCAAATTCTTCTACTTCTCCAACTGCTTACAGTCAATTGACTTCAGCTTCTCTCAAAGTTTTTGCATTTAGGTTTGAGAGACATAGAGATTGTGAAAGCAGGGGAGGGGCAGAGAGAGAGGAGGACAGAGGATCTATAGAGGGCTCTGTGCTAGCAGCAGACTGCCCGATAGAAGGCTCCATCTCAGGAACCGTGAGACCACGACCTGAGCTGAAGTCCGACAATTAACCAACAAGCCACCCAAATGTACCACCCCCCCATCAGCTCCCTTTAAACACTAGTGTTTCCTGGAGTTCTTTCCTTGGTTGCCTGCCATTTTCTTCACTCCGTGTGCCCTCGTGGGCCAGCTGCTCATCCATTCTCATGACTTTGACTACCAAGGACAAAAGGATATTCCAAATCTATTCTATTCTTTCCAGTGGAAGCTTCCGTTTTAAATGCCAGAGCCATATTTCTAATATTTAACGGATCTGCAAGGCACCTTCCACTTAACACACCCACTCATTATCATCTGTCACTCTGTCTTCTACTATAATCACAATCTCGGTTAATAAAATTACCACCCAACCAGTCTTCCAAGGTAGAAATTTGTGAGTCTTACTTAACTCTGCCTTCTTCCTATCAAGTGACCGCAAAGTCCTGTAATTTATCCCTCAAAATTATCTTTTGACATCTCTCCATCCTATGACCCCCGCCTTAGTCCCAGTCCGCAGCATGCTTGCCTCTAGACTGCAAGTCTCCTGTCTAGTGTCCCTTCCTTCCCTCTCTCCAGTGTTTTCACCATATTCCCATAGAGAGTAGTTTGCCTTAAAATAAAAGTGGGGGAAAAAACCCATGCCTGCTACTCCCCTTCTAAAAGGACCGGTAGTTGCAGAAGGCTACATAATGAAGTTCAGATTCCTTGCTTGGCAAATGACAATAATAAGGGCGATATGGTATATTGAGTCCCTATTTTACATATGAACCAAATGAGGCCCCAAGAGGTTAAGTATCTTCCCCAAGGTGACAGAACTCCTTACGTGGCAGAGCTGGGATTTCCTTCTAGGCTGGCTCCAACTCTGCAGCCCATGCTTGATTCCAGTCTCTTTCTTGACCTAATCCCTCTGTGTGCACATCTGTCCCCTCAAATAAGCTGTGAAATCCCCAGGACAGGAAAGATGCTTCTTCATTTCTGATCCCCAGTGTCTAACACTGTGGCACAGGATAGGTGCTTAACATATGCTTGTTAAAAAAAAAAAAAAATGGATCAAGGGACAGAGAAAGAAAGGAAGGAACTGAAGGAACTAGTGAAGATGTTTTAAGAAGAACATGATGCCGGGGCACCTGGGTGGCTCAGTCGGTTAAGCGTCTGACTTCAGTTCAGGTCACGACCTCGTGGTTTGTGAGTTTGAGCCCTGCCTTGGGCTGTGTGCTGACAGCTCAGAGCCTAGAACCTGCTTTGGATTCTGTGTCTCCCCCTTCTCTCTTTGCCCCTTGCCCACTCACACACTCTCTCTCTCTCAAAAAGAAATAAACATTGGGGCGACTGGGTGGCTCAGTCAGTTAAGTGTCTGCCTCTAGCTCAGGTCATGGTCTCATGGTTCGTGGGTTTGAGCCCCACATCGGGCTCTGTGCTGACAGCTCAGAGCCTGGAGCCTGCTTGGGATTCTGTGTCTCCCTCTGTCTCTGCCCGGTCCCCACTCATGCTCTCTCTCTCTCTCAAAAATGAATAAACATTAAAAAAAGAACATGATGCTGTTTTATTTTTTTACTTTAGTTTTATTATTTTTTAATATGAACTTTATTGTCAAATTGGTTTCCATACAACGCCCAGTGCTCATCCCAACAGGTGCCCTCCTCAACACCCATCACCCACCCTCCCCTCCCTCCCACCCCCCATCAACCCTCAGTTTATTCTCAGTTGTTGAGTCTCTTATGGTTTGGCTCCCTCCCTCTCTAACTTTTTTTTACCCCCTTCGCCTCCTCATGCTCTTCTGTTAAGTTTCTCAGGATCCACCTAAGAGTGAAAACTTAGGGTATCTGTCTGTCTCTGTATGACTTATTTCACTTAGCATAACACTCTCCAGTCCGGTCCACGTTGCTACAAAAGGCCAGATTTCCTTCTTTCTCATTGCCACGTAGTACTCCATTGTGTATATAAACCACAATTTCTTTATCCATTCATCCATTGATGGACATTTAGGCTCTTTCCATAGTTTGGCTATTGTTGAAAGTGCTGCTATCAACATTGGGGTCCAAGTGCCCCTATGCGTCAGCACTCCTGCATCCCTTGGGTAAATTCCTAGCCGCGCTATCGCTGGGTCAGAGGGTGGATCTATTTTCAATTTTCTGAGGCACCTCCACACTGTTTTCCAGAGCGGCTGCACCAGTTTGCATCCCCAGCAGCAATGCAAGAGGGTTCCCGTTTCTCCACATCCTCTCCAGCACATAATGCTGCTTTAAATATCTGAAGAAGTGACGTGTAGAAATGGCTTTATCCTTCCTGTAGAATAATGGATGCTCTAACCTGAACTCCATGAATGAGTTCAGGGAAGCATGTTTCTATGATAACAGTCCATACCGTTAATAAATCTCACAAAGCCTTCGGTGACCCCAAATAAAAATGTTTAGAACTATTTCTCCAGAGGAGAACCAGTGAGCAGATGTTACTGGGAAGCCAGTTTCAGATCTCCACAAAAAAGGAAATTTACAACAAGGAGAGCTGTTTGAAAATAAAATCTTTACAGCAAAATGTCAAAAGCTCTGGATCAATGGAAACCATCAGGCAAAGGCCAGATAAACATGTCCAAAGATACAGAGAAAGGAATCCATAGAATTCTGGGAGGGCTGAAAGGTACTCTAGGAAAATTTCCACACTCGACCTCTGCGATTCTGTATTTCTAAGGTGCAACCCATAACACATTTATCAGTTCTTTTTTAACTTTGCAAAGATTTTGATTATTATTAGAGGCATCACAGCATCTCTCTCAGTCTTTTACCTTCCCAGGTACTCCCCTTTAAGGATCCTCTTCAGGTTTCTTTGCATTTCTTAATAAACGTAAAAACTCACGTGTAAATCCTGTTGACATCTGCAGGCACTGGTAATTCCTATTTTTCAAGTCAGATAGCCTCCTTAGTCCATTATGAAGCCGGATTGCTCATTTGCCATGTAGGTCCATAGGTTATTGAGATGTTAGTTTACATTATATCAAACTTTGAAGCATTAACTGCAAAAATAATTGTTCCGCCGGCCAAATCCCCTTGAATGCCTGAATTACTTTATTGAGTGTGGTTTTCCTTTCTCCTCAAAGACATTCTTCATTCCATCCTCACTGTTGACATAACAAAAATGGAAAAATATTTACCTTGCTCCTCTTCAACAGATGACATCACAAAAAAGTCAATTTAATGACACGTAGGAGATTTTCTCAGTAACTTTTCCTACGTTTATCTCATTACTGGCAAGTCCAGGTGATTGAAAGGATGCAGTGAATTTAAAAGAAGATAGATTTGGCCAAAGGTGGGAGTTATTCATAAAATAATAACAGTAAATATTTACCATTTTGTTTATGCCCTGAAGTCATTGTATTCTACTTAGCAACATTAATATATATTCTTTTATGAAAAGTATCCCTCAGAGTCAAGATTGAATAAGTAATCCTTTTCAGTGGTATGTATTAAAGTTTATATCCCTGTGTTATCAAGGAATAAATTAAGACCTTTGCTCCACTATTTCAAACAGTTGAACTTTTGTGATGACCCTTTCAAAAGGATAAATGAGGTATGAAATGGACTGCCTTCTTGCTTTTCAGTGGGAGAAGTCACAGTTGAGGCAAATGTAAATGATTTTCATTGTTTTCGACGACACAAGTCAAAGAAAATGCATGGAAAAAAACCCATTTATTCTGAAGGTTAACTAGTGCCCAAATCTGGTCAATATTTGCTGCCATCTGCTGGTCAAAAGAGAAAGTTGCAAGGAATGGAGAAACGCGTAGAGGGAATTTGATCTGTTATTGAGATGCATTTCTATAGGGTAGGAAGGGATTAATTATCCAGAATTATGCTCGTAAAAATATACTGTGCACCCCAGCTTCAGAGCCAGTCCCTTCTCAGTGGCAGAGGGGAGATAACGGCCAGGTGGCTCATGGGCTGCCTGCCCACAGGGTATAAGCATTTGCTCTGGTCCACGAATCTGGTCACCGGCACCGTCCTTTCAAGCTCCTCCTGCCTCACCTTCAGGCAAAGCAATAAAGCCCGTTTCCCACTGCGCGGCACGACATTTCCTAAAACGTTGCCGCAAGGAAAACTGGCTTTTCTTGATCAGAGATGGCAAACGAGGTTAGATACATATTTATGTGGGTGTTGATTTTAAAATAAGGAAAATTCACATAAAAGTCTGGATTGCCAGCTCCTTCTGGAAAATTCTACTCTGTTCCCCTATGGCTGGGGCATACTAGATGAGGGGCCTGCTCATCACAGGGACACTACTTCCTGTTATCTCCTCGCGCAGGAGCCTGAAGGTCAGAGGTCACTTATTATTCTCGCTATATACATCCTCTCTCCCTTTCTCTCTCTCTCTCTCTATACACACACACACACACACACACACACACACACGATCACATATGTGGTTAAAAGTGGATACTTTTAACCTATAGGATATTTTAACCTACTGGTTGCCCTCTCTTGCATCAGTTAGTAACGGATACCTATATTATCAGGGATGTCGTGGACTTGACTCAAACTTATGCTTCCCCTTTCCTCTTACAGATAGTTATCACCGTTGAGATGTGTATCAAAGCTTATGGGCCAGTCTTCCGGGAACTTTTTTTCAAGATGGCCGACGGCACTACAAGGAGATCACTTTTTTTGCCTTTCCACCTTCCTTTTTTTTCTACAGCAGACAAGTTGGCCGGAGCTTCAGCAGCTAGCTTGGATCCTGAGTAAACACGAGGCTGGAGGTCAGGGGCTCCACATAATGAAGAAAAAAGATGGCACAAACTTAAATCTCTGATAACCACAGAGCTACCTACCATCCCAGCTCTGGACTGTCCCCAGTAGGCTTCTTTTACTGGAGAGAAAAATCAAACTTGATCTTGTTTAAGCCACTTATTTGAGTTTTCGGTCAAAAGCAGCTAAACCTGATATGTCGTATCTTTAACAAAACTGGGCCAATGAGAGAGAGACTGAGAAGGCTGAGTGTTTCAAGCAATATAGGAGATTCTAATACTTGGTATCTGAGTGTTCTAATCAGCTGGGTTCACTGGGTAAAAGGAACAGAAGGGGTATGGATATCAGCTCAATAAAGTCCTCCTGGGTGAATGCCATTGGCTTCCTTGGGGCAGGTGCTCTCTTAGGTCCGTTTGCTGGAAAACAGTTTGAGGTGGAGATTTGCATGCAGGAGGGAAGGAAACAGGATTAGGCAGAGGAGCTGAGCTGCAGAGCAGTCCCAACAGAGTGCTCAGGATCTGTTGAAAAGTTCTGGAGCTGAGGCAGCCTTGCATGTGTTATGCTGTGTCATGACAAGGGAGCTGAGTCTTTTTATCCCCGCATTAGCCAGTCACTGGATGTGAGCTGCCCCTGGAGGGGAGGCCTGAACTTGCAGGCGGAAACACCGTCCTGCCCAGGGCAGTGCTCAGAGTGGGGCTCAGTTGTGAACCATGGGCAACTATCAGAAGTTGAGGGAATGAATGAATCTTGGTCCTGAGAGGAAGCAGATAGGTACCTTACAGCATCCTTCTGGCTATTTACATATTAGAGTGTAATTTATGTATTCTAAGTTTTGCGTAGTATTCTTACCATTATTTCATTTCTTAATAAGTTGGGACTAACAACACTTCTGACCCTTCACTGTGTGCTCTTGGATCAAAGGTAGGGCAGGTTTCCACCATGACTAGGATTAGTGGCTATGAACAGCCAGGCTGAGTAATAATTCGTTGTATTCACCCTGTTAGGGGAAGAGAGTATTGCCTATAAGAGTGGATAAACAAAACTTATTGTAAGTACTGTGTTTGGAGGGGCAGGTGTTCAGGCAGATAGATACCAGTAACGTAAAGCAACCAGGGACAACGGAGCAGATCTTTTCTCATGGCAGGCGCCTCCCTGTTGCCTCCTTGAAGTTTCCGTAAGACCTTCCTAATCCTTGACAGGTCCCTTACCTCCCATCAGTGGTGGCTGGCATGGCACCCCTCTGGCTGTCTTCGCAAAGCTCTCAGCTGCTCTGCCGACCTGCTGCCCTAATGATTCTGGTATCAAGATAAAAATCACTATTGACTTTCATTAGTTTTGAGATCGGAGCGAACAGAAGTAGCTTGTTTTTAAAGCCAGGTGAGCTTGCCCACCATATGGGTGTTAATTACAGATCCATGTGAGTGCCATTGACTTAACAGGGGGGCAACTGAACATATCCGTGGTTTCCACTGATCCCACAGCAACGCTCTTTAATTGCTTGCATAGACTGATGGCTTCTGTAATGCTGAAAATAAACCTTTAAAGTAGGTCATTGGGGAAAATAGAAATTTCAAGGTTGAAGAGGAAATTATGATCGAATTCACCGTGATTAAGTACCCAGTTTCTTACACAGTATTGAAAAGGGAAATTTCAAAATGATTCATTTATTAAAATATGTAAATACACACAGTATACATATAATTCAATCCTTTACAATGATTGGGTTCTAGTAAGACTGAAAAATCAACGCAGTTAAATAGAGTTCCTTTTTACAAACTGGGTGCAAACACCTTCTCAAATTTACATGATTTTGAATGAAATTCTTGAGAAAGGAATATCCAGATTGGTTAAGATATATGTAAATCATCATAACTCTGACAGCATGTTTTATCTTTATTGGTTCTTTTTAGTAAACATATAGCAATGTATAAAAGTTAAATGTGTGGGGCGCCTGGGTGGCTCAGTCAGTTACGTGTCCAACTCTTGATTTTGGCTCAGGTCAGGATCTCACAGTTCATGGGATTGAGCCCCAAATGGGCTCTGTGCTCACAGCGCAAAGCCTGCTTGAGATTCTCTCTCTCCCTCTCTCTCTGCCCCTGCCCTGGTCATGCTCTCTTTCTCTCTCAAAATAGATAAACTTAAAAAAAAAAAGTTAAATGTGTAAGGATTCCTAATTTTATAATACATCAATTGCATGTCTCTTCTGCCTAAGTGTAGTCAAGATAATATACTTCATACTGGAAAACAGTATGGAGGTTCCTCAAAAAATTAAAAATAGAACTACCCTGACCCAGCAATTGCACTACTAGGTATTTATCCAAAGGATACAAAAATGCTTATTCAAAGGGGCACATACACTCCAGTGTTTATAGCAGCACTGTTGACAATAGCCAAAGTATAAAAGAGCCCAAATATCCATCAACTGATGAATGGATAAAGATGTGGTATATATATTTAATGGAATATTACTTGGCGATGAAAAAGAATGAAATCTTGCCATGTGCAACGACATAGATGGAACCAGAGTGTATTATGCTAAGCGAAATAAGTCAGAAAAAAGACAAATATCATATAATCTCACTCATATGTGGAATTTAAGATACAAAACAGACGAACCTAAGGGAAGGGAACCAAAAACAATATAAAAACAGAGAGGGAGACAAACCGTAAGAGACTCTTAAATTCAGAGAACAAACTGAAGGTTGCTGGTGGGGTGTTGGGGGGGGGGGGAAGCGCTAAAGGATGAGGGGCATTAAGGAGGACACTGGCTGGGATGAGCACTGGGTGTTATATGTAAGGGGTGAATCACTAAATTCTAGTCTTAAGAATAAATAAATAAATATATTTTGATTAAAAAAAAGATAATATACTTCATAGAATTGAGTGAAGGGGTGCCTGGGTGGCTCAGTTGGTTCAGTGTCTGACTCTTGATTTCAGCTCAGGTCTGACTGTGTAGAGTCTGCTTGGGATTCTCTCTCCTTCTGTCTCTGTCCCTACCCTGCTGCGTGCTCTCTCTCTCTCTCTTTCTCTCAAAATAAATAATTTTTTTTTAAAGAATTGAGTGAAAATGCCCCCTGAGACTGTGAGTTGAACACTGAACACCCAGACGTTTCTCCTACATAGCTGTGGTGGCAATATGTATTTGTGGAATGAATAATGGATGGGTGGTGAAATCAGCAACATGGGGACCAATACACTTTGAGACATCTCATAGGGCTCGGATCATAGGAGTGGCTGTGCAAGCATGAAGCCCGGATGGCTAACGAGACAGCCGAATAAAAGGCAGAGTACAAGGGACTGAAATGAGTACCAGGAAAGCTCAAGGCATCGGGAAGGTTTTCTTTTTTCAGGGATAAAAAAACTTTAGCCCCAAAGGATAGTCCCTTGAATATTTCTCAGAGATATATTCACCAAGCCAGACTTAAAAAAATCATTTAATCTAGAGGTGCCTGAGTGGGCTCAGTTAAGCTCTGAACCTCAAGACAGAGCTTGTTTTCATTTTTCCCCAGGTCCCTGACTTTTACATCCAAAATGATTTAACTTTTTTTTAAACATTTATTTATTTGTGTGTGTGTGTGTGTGAGAGAGAGAGAGAGAGAGAGAGCGCACCAGGGAGGGGCAGAGAGAGACACACACAGAATCTGAAACAGGCTCCAGGCTCTGAGCTGTCAGCACAGAGCCTGATGCAGGGCTCAAACTCACCATGAGATCATGACCTGGGCCAAAGTCAGAGGCTTAACTGACTGAGCCACCCAGGCGCCCCAGTGATTTCTTAACTTTGAAGGCAGGTTTTCCCCCCTGTCCGGGCAGGATCTTTCACTGATGGAATTCCAGTATATCCTTTTGTGTTTCCTTTGGTGGGGATCAATCCCTTCCTGCCCTTCTACCCACTCATAATACAACTTCTATCCACATTAGCTGTTTTTGTTGTCTGTAATGTTGAAGAATGCCCCAATCTGGCCGACCATCTTGTGTGAAAATGGTATGGCAGAGATCCTTATTTATTTCTGTTTCGCACAAACCAAGTCAACCCATATCCCCTTCTGTGGAGCCTTCCTGATTACCCCAAAAGTCATAGGTGCTCCTTCTCCTAGGCTTCTGGTTCACAATTTGCATGCATCCATCATGGCCATGCACATGTTGTGACGTAATTGCTTGTGTGCCTACCTCCACATAGACTCAGTGCTTCTTGAAGGAAAAGTGTGTCTGTATTATTGATGTATAACTTAACACAATTGGTTCTTGGTAAATATTCATTAAAAGTAGAGATTAGTCTAGTTTACTAGCTCTCTGAGGATCTGGGGACCTCAATATACCTGGCAGTAATAGAAGGAAGATTGGATATGTGCAACCTATCCTCAGGAGAATATATGTTAACTAACATTTATAGAAGTCAATAAGTTTTTTTTTTTTTTCCCACCGAAACACTTCTGTATTCTTTTCAAGATCATCTTTCCTCACTCTGCCATACAACTCACATTTCCTTACTTTAGAACAAACTATATGAGATCACTAATAATCAACTATTTCTTACCTAGGAAACCCAACACTATCATATGGCTCAACCTAATAGCATCAGGGAAGATAGAAGGCATAAACCCATCAATGCGTCTAACAGCTCCAGAGGTATCATTAAATCTTTTCATGAGCTTTGGTATCTTCTGACATTTAGAACCTTCCCCTTAGAACTGAAAAGTTTCCAGGGCGCTCAGGGTTCGTGGGTTCAAGCCCCACGTTGGGTCTGTGCTGACAGCTCAGAGCCTGGAGCCTGCTTCAGATTCTGTGTCTCCCTCTCTGCCCTCCCCCGCTCACACTCTGTTTCTCTTTCTCTCCCTCTCTCTCTCACTCTCTCTCTCTCTCTCAAAAATAAATAAACATTAAAAAGTAAAAAAAAAAAAAAAAAAGAACGGAAAAGTTTCCATATGACTCCGGTTTCCTCGTCATCTTTACATCAAAAATATCACTTGGGTTTCCTCCTTTATGTAAAATATCAGTAGATTAGCAAGATTACAAAGCAGAAAGAAGAATGGTAAAATATTCTAAAACAAAGAAAAATGAAGATGAACATTTGGTGGATTTAACAGATAGGAAACTGGGTGATGTCAGAAGACTGTTACGGGTCTAATCTGGTAAACACAGGTGGGAGGAACACTAATATTGTGACATAGTAAAATAAAACTTTGTAAAAAACAAAAGAATGAAAAGCATATGCGTATGCATGAATGTGTATATATTTCAATTTTATATTTTATAACTTTTGACAAGTATAATTTATTTTACAATGAACTTTACTGTCCAAAAAGGGCAGGAAAGAAGGAAAAAGGAAGAAGAAGAAAGGATCTGTTTGTCTAAAAGAAATTCACCATTCATTCGTGTGTAATGGAACAGAGCAGCTGCTAGGACGCACCGAGACAAAACTGTCAGCAATTCCACTGCCCTCCCTGAAGTGAGCAGGTTGATAGTGGCGAAGTCAAGAATGGTAATATCAAGTTCCTGGCTCACTCATGTACCTCAAAGACACATTCCTGTCACCAGAAACTACATCCCGCAGACAACGGCAGGCAAAGCAAGGGGTGGGAGACAAGGGTTCAACATGAGGGACTGTGGCAAACAAATTACTTCAGAGAGAACTGGAGCCACCCAGGATCCTGCCATGGGTAGGGGGGCAATGATGTGCTGGGATATAGTGATTCAGCAGGAGAGGACTCGTTTGCCATTACAACCTACATCCTACAACATGGCTGTGTCCTCGCTCTGGGAAGGAGGGAAATGAAGACGCCTGAGTTACATGTGCAAATCTATTAGAGAAATCGAAACCCCCTGCTTTTATTTCATTTGGTGGTCTTCTGAAATATTGCAAACACTTTGAAAACTAAATCATGACTACAAAGGCTTCATTAAGGAATCTACAAAGATATGATGATCATTTTTGAAATTGTAGCACTCTATTTATAAAGATAGAAGATTTAGAAGGATGGAAGTATAGCACACTCTCCTGGCTCATGTGTGCATCAGAACAATGTGAATAAACCCCACTTGTTTCTTAATTTACAAGATTTTTTTTCTCTCTTTCTCTTTTCTTTCTCATTTTCAAGTATTTTTTCCCCTGATTACAAAATATATACATGCCAATTGATATAAATTTAATTATTAAAAAAAACTAAACAAGGATTCAAAAATTATCCCTAATTCTACCACCTGGAGTCAACCATCGTGCAAATCCTTCCAGAATATTTTGTATGCAAATACTTAGAGAGTTGAATAAACATGTGTGATGCACCCAGTATGTAGCAAGTGTCTAAAAAAAAAAAGCTATTATTATGACACTGTTTTTCTACCAATCATTTTAACTTAACAATGTATTTTAAATACATTTCCTTTCAAAATTTATGTGATTACTTGAATGGATGTAATTTACATAATATTCCATATTAATGAATAATGAACACTATTTTCTACTTTTCTCTATTTTATTTTTTTTTTTAACTTTTTTTAACGTTTATTTATTTTTGAGACAGAGAGAGACAGAGCATGAACAGGGGAGGGGCAGAGAGAGAGGGAGACACAGAATCTGAAACAGGCTCCAGGCTCTGGGCTGTCAGCACAGAGCCCGACGCGGGGCTCGAACTCACAGACTGTGAGATCATGACCTGAGCCGAAGTCAGACGCTTAACCAACCAAGCCACCCAGGCGCCCCAACTTTTCTCTATTTTAAACTTTACAGTCAACATCTTTATTCTTATAGACATGCATTTTTCTAAAAATCTGATGGACTTATATATAAACTCCTATTTCAACTGTTTGATCTCTGGCTTGCTGCTAAAATTTTCTGTGCATTAGTTTCCTCACCTGTAAAATTTGATAGTTAACATCTGCATGCAAAATTGTTGTAAGGATTAAATCTTATTATATTTGTAAAATGCCTGCTACAGTGCCTGGCTCAGAGGTAGAATTCAATAAATAATATATTTATTTTAGAATAATTTACTAAGAATGGAGTGTTTTGGCCCAGTGTTAAGCCCAATTTATAGAGTTTTTTCCTTCTTAAATGAGTATTCATTTTTGAGCCCATGGGTGGTTTAGTCGTTAAGCATCTGACTTTGGCTCAGATCATGATCTCACAGTCTGTGAGTTTGAGCCCCACTTTGGGTGAGCAAGAGCACTGCTTCGGGTAAAACGCGAGCCTCGAGTGAGCCCCACTTCTCTCTTTCTGCCTCTTGTGGGATTCTCTGTCTCTCTCTCCACCCCTCACCACTTGTACCCTCTTTCTCCCAAAATAAAATAAAATAAAATAAAATAAAATAAAATAAAAATGCTTATCCATTTTTGAGAGAGAGCATGACCAGGGAAGGGACAGAGAGGGGGGCACAGAGGATCCTAAACGGACTCTGCACTGACAGCAGCGAGCCCAATGTGGGGCTGGAACTCATGAACCATGAGATCATGACCTGAGTAGAAGTCAGATGCTCAACTAACTGAGCCACCCAAGTGGCCTATATTAAGCACAATCTAAAGACTTTTGATATATATTGTCAAATGGCTGTACAATAAGATTATAACAATTTCTATTACTATCACTGATGTTGAGGTTGTTCATTCACCATTTCCTTCAAAATGCCGGCTACTATTTAATATTATTTAAGTGTTTGTCAATTTCTATAGGTGAGAAGTGTTTTCTTTTTTTTATTTATATTTTGTTACCTGAAAATTGAACATCTTCTCATATATTTATTAAGCATTTATATCTCTTCTTTCATGGATTGTCTATCTCAATCACTTGCATACTTTTCTATTCAAGAGTTCTTTTAAATTTATAAGAATAGGGGTGCCTGGCTCAGTTGGTAAAGCATCCAACTTTGGCTTAGGTCATGATCTCATGGCTCATAAGTTCAAGTCCCCAGTCAGGCTCTATGCTGATGGATCAGAGCCTGGAGCCGGCTTGGGTTTGTGTGTCTCCCTCTCTCTCTGCCTCTCCCCCTGCTCGCACTCTTTCTATCCTTCAAAAATAAATAAACATTAAAAAAATAAATAAAAATAAATTTATAAGAGTACCTTAAATTTTAACATCATGACTTTGAAAATTCTTTCCTCACTTTATCACTTGTCTTTAAATTTCCTTGGAATATTGGCTTCAGTATCATGATGGAGAATGATACTCCAGCATGGAGTATCTTGGAGATACTTCAAGAGAAGTATCTTCCAACATACCAAGAATCTTGGAGATTCTTCCAACATACCAAGATTATATTATTCACCTACATATATGTCTGTATACAGACATACATGTATAATCAATTTTCTCAGTTTTGATATAAATCTCCTGAATCTTTATTCCTGAGAGAAGTGTGTTAAAAATTCCCACTCTGGGGGTGCCTGGGTGGCTCAGTCGGTTAAGCCTCCCTTCCAACTTCCACTCAGGTCATGATCTCGCAGTTTGTGGGTTTGAGCCGCACGTCAGGCTCTGGGCTGATGGCTCAGAGCCTGGAGCCTGCTTTGGATTCTGTATCTCCCTCTCTCTCTGCCCCTCCCAGGCTCATGCTCTGTCTCTCTCTCTCAATAATAAATAAATGTTAAAATTTCTTTAAAAATTCCCACTCTAGGGAGAGAGCCAAAGCATAAGAGACTGTTAAAAACTGAGAACAAACTGAGGGTTGATGGGGGGTGGGAGGGAGGGCAGGGTGGGTGATGGGTATTGAGGAGGGCACCTTTTGGGATGAGCACTGGGTGTTGTATGGAAACCAATTTGACAGTAAATTTCATATATTAAAAAATAAAAAAAAAAAAAAAAATTCCCACTCTATTTATGGAAATGTCAAGTTCTTCTATATCTCAAATAGTTTACGTATTATGATTCTATGTGGTTTGATACATAAAATGATATAATTGTTATATCTTCTTTGTATATTGTAGTTTTTAATCAGTGTAAACATTTCTCTTTCTCCTATCCTTTTTGACCTGAGCCCTAATTTATTTTCCATTGATATTAACATCTTGAATTTATCTTGCTGAATTTTCTTATTTTAAATATACTTATTTTTAATAGCAATCATTCTGTGTTTTTCTTTTGGAGGCATATCTTACAATACTATGTATATATATGTACATATATATACATACATATGTATATGTACATATATATATACATATGTGTGTGTATATATATATATATATATACATATATATATACATATGTGTGTGTATATATATATATATATATACATATATATATATGTAGTTCTTTGACCCAGTCTGAGTCTAACAAAAGAGGAATTAACCCACTCACATTTAGTATAATGACTGATATTTTATTTTTAGTTTTCCTATCCTACTTTATATTTTGGCTTAGTATGCTTTACTGTTTTATTCTCTAAAAAGGACTAATTTTCTTTGGGGCACCTGGGTAGCTCAGTTGGTTAGGTTTCTGACTTTTGATTTGGGCTCAGTTCATATCTCTTGAGCTCAAGCCCTGCATCAGGCTCCCCACTGGCAGTGAAGAACCTGCTTGAGATTCTCTGTCTCTGCTCCTCCCCACCAAAATAAATAAATAAATAAACTTTAAAAAAGTAATAATTTTCTTTGATATATTGATCACTTGATTTTTCCCCTTGTATTTTCCTATGGTGTAATTGACAGATATAACTTTTACTACTTCTACTCATTCTATTAATGGATTCTTTAAGCTTTTTTTGAAATGTTTTTGGCCCTGTATTCCTTCACAACCCACAGCTATTGCCCCTATAGAAATTTAAAAATATCTTTGGGGTGTCTGGGTGGCTGAGTCAGTTAAGCAGCTGACTTCAGCTAAGGCCATGAGCTCATGGTTCATGAGTTCAAGCCCCACAACGGGCTCTCTGCTGTCAGCACAGAGGCTGCTTTGGATCCTCTGTCCCCCTCTGTCTCTGCCCCTCCCCTGTTTACATGCACTCTTTCTCAGAAATAAATAAACATTTAAAAAAATTTAAATATCTTTTATATTCATTGTAGTGTTTCTGGCATCAGAGCAATAAAACAGAATTTATTTTTTTCTCAGAAGCGATAGTTTATTGTAATCATAAAATAGTTTATTGTAATGATAACAATAAAAACAACTGTTTTCATAAAGCTGCCTAGGTGTTAAGCACTCTGCCAAGTGCTTTATATAGTAAGTCAGTTAGTCCTCAATACAACTCTATGAAATAGGTACTGTTATTATCCCCATTTTACAGTTACATTTCATAGACAGAGGCATAAAGAGTTGTAATTCAAATCACATATGCTCAGGTACATTATGAGACTAACTGGTGTATCTGGCTACTCTAGGTAATTTCTTTTTTGACACTGACATTTTTCCGGTATTTTTGCATGCTTGGTAATTTTTTATTGGATGCTGGGCATTTATCATATTGGTGCAATTTTGATTTTGATGTATTCTTTTAAAATGTATTGAACAGAAAACCCAGAAACAGACCCACACAAATATGTGCAAATGCTGTTTGCAAAAGTGCAAAAGCAATTCAGTGGAGGAAAGATAGGCTTTTTAACAAAGGGGTTGAAGCAACTGGACAGCCGCTGTGGAAAACAGTTCAACAGTTTCTCATAAAACTGAACACGAGACTACCACACAACCCAGTGATTGCATTTCTGTGCATTTGTCCCAGAGAAATGAAAAATTTATGTTCACACAAAAACCTGTACATGAATGTTTATAGCAACTTTATTCATAATAGCAAAAAAAGTGGGAAACAACCTAGATATCCTTAAATGTAGGAGTGGTTAACAAACTGTGGTGCATCCATACCATGGAATACTACTTAATAATAAAGAAGAACAAAGTATTGGTACATGCAGCAACATGGATGAATTTCTAGAGAATTATGCTGAGTGAGAAGAGCCAACCACAAAAGATTATATACTGTATTACCCCATTTATATAACGTTCCTAAAATGACAAGATTATAAAAATGGAAGACAAACCAGTGGTTCAAGATGTGTAGGAAGATGTAGTGTCCCAGACACTACATTGAGGGGAATTCTTTGAATTATTTCAGGATTCTGTGTATTCTTCCTTATAACTGCACGTGAACTACAACTTTCTCAAGATAAAAAGGTTTTAAAAATCACTTAAAAACAGGGGCACCTGGGGGCCCAGTCGGTTAAGCATCTGACTCTTGATCTCGGCCCAGGTCATGATCTCATGGTTCGTGAGATGGAGCCCTACATTGGGCTCTGCCCCTCCTCCACTTATGTGCTCTCTCTCTCTCTCAAAATAAATACACTTTAAAAAATCATTTAAAAACAAAACATAATTTATATTAGTTATTGCACCAACAATTATTAACTTAGAGAAGTGGTTTTCAAATGGGGTTGATTTTGCTCTTAATGGGACATATGGCAATGTGTTAAGACATTGGGTAGAGGCCAGGCATGCTGCTAAATACCCTACAATGCCCAGGAAATCCCCTACAATATCCAGCCCAAATGTTAACATTAATGTTAGATTTAGGTTGATAAAACCCTGGCTCGGAGCTAATAATTTTATAACATAAGGCAATACATTTTCTTTAACTTACATTAGGGAGTAAAAATTCTTAAAATTAGACATTCAATGAGTATTTTATGACATTGTTAAAGAAAAGCTTGAGTGAAGTTTGGTAATACTTTAAAGAAATTTTTTTTCAGGCTAAAATTATTGTAGCCATACCACAGAACTTTGGTAACTTGCTTACCCATTCATTTTCATTTTAAATCTAGTTCAAGATGATCCTTTGATCAGAAGGTATACCCTGTGCCCATTTCTATGTGGGGGTGAAATGGATTTTTTACATTTCTTTGTTAGGCTACTCAATGATCATAAAAGGAAGTCATTCACAACACCATTTCATTAGAGTTCATTATTATAGCATTATACTGTGCGCTTAAAATAGTTACACTTAAAATACTTGGTAAGAGGGATGCCTGGTTAGCTCAGTCAGTAGAGTAGAGATCAAGTGACTCTTAATCTCGAGGTTGTAAGTTTGAGCCCCACATTGTGAGTAGAAGTTACTTAAAAAAAGAAAACAATTGGTAAGATACATAACCTTGAAGTCACTACTCCTTATTATTATCAAAAGTTAACCAAGAAAAAAAATTTTTTTGAGAATTGCTTGTTGGATAAGTAGTCTACCTCATTTCTCTCTAGGTTATTGAATCTATCCCTATATAAAGATAGACCATCATAAAAGCTATTACTTAAGCTGTAATATATGGTCCAACTACCCTCCCCCGGTTCATTTATGCAACTTGCCAGGCACAGTGCTGGGTGGTAGGGATGTAGCAATAAAGAAAACATAGAAGTTCCCTGCACCCAGGGACTTTCTAGGGAGGGTGTATGAATTAGTTATTGCTATATAACAAACCATCCCCGAATGCAGTGACTTAAAAAACAATCACTATTGTTAGCGTTTCCAAAACACAAGGCCGAGAGGCAGCTTAACTAGGCCAGTTGGGGCAACTCTGTCAAGCCTGGTGACACGGCACTGCCCTAGGTATTGTTCATCCTCTACTAGCTCAGTCCAGATGTGTTCTCGTTGCCACGAGGGAGACAGGTAGCCCAACTGAGCAGGTGTTTGTCTAGCTCTGCTCACTTCACATCTGCTAATATCTCACTGGCTTAAGCAAGTCACACAACCAAATGTGAAGTCAAGTGGCAGAGTCCTACAGAGTTAAATAACAAGCTACAGAGATGGGTAAAATAATGGAGCCGATGTTGAAACTATTAGAGAGAGACAGAAAATAAACAAATATTTATTATGAAAGGTAAGGTTAGTACTGTAAGAAAGCAGGTCATAGAAATAACATCGCAGAATGGAGGTAGGGGCAGAGGGATGGTGCTATTTTTTTTCTTTTATTTAATTTTGATAGAGAGAGAGAGAGCGTGCGCACTCATGTGGGAGGGGCAGAGAGAGAGAAGGAGAGAGAGAATCTCAAGCAGGCTCCGCACTGTCAGCACTGAGCCTGATGTGGGGCTCGAACTCATAAGCCATGAGATCATGACCTGAGTCAAAATCAAGAGTCAGTCGCTTAACTGAGCCACCCAGGTGCCCCAATGTTGCTATTTCTGGTAGGGTTGTCAAGGAAAGCCTCTTTGATGAGGTGGTATTTGAAGAGAGACCTTAATGTGAAGAGCAATTATTTAGGAGATTTGATAAACAGAGACTTAAAGGAACAAAACAGAAAAATAATGGAATAAGGAAATAAGTGTGAAAAGAGAACTCAACTGGACACCATGAACTTGTATCCCCATCAGCCCATATGGTTGCATGACCACTTTTACGCATTTGTTTTATGTGTTTCCAGGATTGAAAAGACACACAAACTTCATTTGCTACCCACATTGTTCACAGGACCTTTGGTCTGGTGATGAAATCAGTATCCCAAGCTAAAGCAGTCACCATGTTTATCTTTTTAGATCGAATGTATTGATGAATTTTATGCAAGTAGGAAAAAGTCAAATAGTTTGTATTGGGCATAGCCAGTAACAGATAAGTTGGAATTCTATATCTAAATCTTTATTTAAAAATTTTTAACGTTGGGGCGCCTGGGTGGCGCAGTCGGTTGGGCGTCCGACTTCAGCCAGGTCACGATCTCGCGGTCCGTGAGTTCGAGCCCCGCGTCAGGCTCTGGGCTGATGGCTCAGAGCCTGGAGCCTGTTTCTGATTCTGTGTCTCCCTCTCTCTCTGCCCCTCCCCCGTTCATGCTCTGTCTCTCTCTGTCCCAAAAATAAATAAATGTTGAAAAAAAAAATTTAAAAATTTTTAACGTTTATTTATTTTTGAGAGAGAGGGAGACACAGAATCTTTAGCGGGCTCCAGGCTGCCTGTGAATTGCCAGTGAATAGAATGACATTATCTTTGTTTAGGAATTGATCCACTAACAAGTAGTAAAAAAACAAAGCCAAATTTGTATTCAGTAACATAAAATTGCAGTCAATTATGTCTTCTCTAAAAAGATATAAAGCTGCATGAAAAATAAGAAACTGATAAAATTAATTAAAAGCAAATAAAATCTGCATAAAAAGAAAGGTAAGTATGCAGTAATACTTAAATGAGAGAAAAACTGATTCAGTAGTTAAAATATGTGGTTAGAATGTCATAAATGAATTATTGATTTTGATTTTTAAAATTAAGGTTAGTTTAAAATGTGTTTAGGATTTATTTTAGAAAATATATGAGTTGATTTATAATCATTATTATTTAAAAGAAAATTTGTATTTAAAAATTGACTGAATTTGAGACAATTTGGAAGGATCTTACATCAAAAATTCCACTAGATGGTGCTCTTTTAACTTACTTTAAGGGAAAACTAAAGTTTGAATGGGTAGCTGACTCTTGACTCAGCTAATTTAACACTAGTGAAACCAAGTTAGTGCATCTGACTCAATTTCCTTGGATATAATGAGCACAGTGTATATTCTAAGAACAGCAGGGGAGCCTGGGTGGCTTGGTCGGTTAAGCGTCCGACTTCGGCTCAGGTCATGATCTCACGGCCTGTGAGTTCGAGCCCAGTGTCGGGCTCTGTGCTGACCGCTCAGAGCCTGCAGCCTGTTTCAGATTCCGTGTCTCCCTCTCTCTCTGCCCCTCCCCTGTTCATGCTCTGTCTCTCTCTGTCTCAAAAATAAATAAACGTTGAAAAAAAAATTTTTTTAAAAAAAAGAACAGTATAAATGTGATAACTAATTGATGGAGACTACTTTTATTAGTAGAAAGATACCATGATTACTTTCAAGGAAGAGATTCTGGAAATATTACGTAGCGCTCTTTGGAAATTAAGGTGTTGTAAAATGTGAACATTGGAAAACTTTAGACATTATCAGGTTTTACTTAATAAGCAATTGTTGAATTAAACAAAATATTTTAAATAAAAACACTTCTGGTATACATGAGGCTCAAAAGTGCCAACAGTTTTTTTTTTGTAGCTGTTATTAAAAATCTAATGCTCCATTTGTGATAAGACATGTGATATATATATATATATGTAATTATACATACATAATGTGAATTATACATATATACTGTGGATTATATGTATGCATATATATAAAAAGTACATAAGCTATCATTACATGACATGGACAATATTATTATTAAATTTCTGGAGCATACTATAACTGCTACATCACATGTCTGTATGTGGATATGCATGCAGACTAAGGAGCAAGAAATTTGTTTTCTCAGAACCCCACATACATGTCTATGGTGTTGGTAATAGAACATCTTGCCAAGACTTATGGAAGTACATAAACTTAGAAAATATTTTTGTAAACAGTTGTTAAATATGTACTTAGAGGTTAGCATACTTCCAGGCAAGTAGTTGTTAAAAAAAAATTGCAGAGACAAACTCTGATTAAAGCAGCCAGAAAATAGGATATGTGGAGGGGACTGTTTGGTTTATTTATAGATCAGTTTAGATTCTTATCAGGACTGATGTTATATTATGATGATAAAAGCATATACATGAACACGAAGGGCTTAAATATTGCAAATACAAAGAATAATGTGGACGTGTATTGCGTTGACTAATGAACCCTCATTGAAAATAAATCACTATTTTAATATTGAAGGAGCTATGTGCATTTGAGCACTTGATAGGTGTTGACTGAACTTAATTTTCTAAATTAAGCATTCAGTTGGTAAACATAAGGTTCAAATTTGCTAGTGAATAACCCTTTTGTTATTAAAATTTACTTTTCTAATGACTTTGGTTAGACATCTCTTGGTAGGTAAATCAAAAAACCTTGTGAGTACTAGTTAATAGCTCAATTTGGTTGCGTTTTCTCAGTATTTATCTTTCTTGACATGTACACAATTTTGACATTGTAGACATATCCTTCTTGGATGTATATCCTATACATCCTTCTTGGATTTCTGTGTCTTCTTACTCGAGGTACACCGGCTTCTTCCTAGGCTTCCTGTCTCATATCCGTTTAGCTTTTCCCTAAATGCGAATGTTCCTTCACTCTTCAATCCTTGGTCTGCTTTTCTGTGTCTACATTCCTTTCCTTCTAAGTGGCATCCACACACGGAAGATAATTGTTTCTGTGTAGGGAGGTCCATATCTTGTCCTGGACTTTCACTGGGACCTCATTTCTTCATTTCTAACTATCACTAGACAAACAACTCTGTATCCTGGATATTTTACCCTGGACTTTAGCTCTCACAGAACCAACCAAAAACTGAACTCCTCATCATCTTCTATAAAACCAACACCTTGCTTTCACATCCCAGTTACTACGAATGGCATGATCTTAGAATTATTTTATATACCTCATCCACCATAGTTAATCAGTTTCCAGGGCTCATGAATTCTACCTTTATGACCTCCATTTCATTTATGCCTTTCCATTCATTTAAATTGCTGTGACCATAATTGCCTTATGCCTACATCTCAACAATGGCCTTCTGGCTTCTCTCTAACTCTGGACTTGCCCACTCCATCCTGGTCAGTGGCTCCTATCTGCATGTTTCAGATCACTTGCGTTAACACATAGGTTGGGTAGGGTAGGCAAGGCAGAGTGACAGGGTCTGGCCTTAGGACCGTACACTGAAGTGGCCCAGGCTCTGGGGAAGGGTTCACAGAAGCAACAAAACAGAGACAGTCAACATTCAGAAGTCTAGATGGGCAGAGAGTTCATATCCGGGAGGTCTTTCAAATACTGTCTGAATTAAGTTTGGCTCAGGAGTGGGGAGGCTGGACTTACTAAATACGGGGGGGGGGGGGGGGTATCAGTGGATTCAGCTTGTCGTGAGCCACCTTACCCCACTGCCCCTGTGCCATACATAATACTATTAAGGACAGACCCCAGCACTTCACATGGGTAGCCTACCTTCTACCCCCCTTTTCTTGACCCACCTCACACTGGGGTGTGCTGACCTGTTCTAAATTATCCGAGCCCTTGATCCTTGAATTCATTACTATTTACGGTCTGGCAGTTGTTGCCAACCCAGACACCTAATACTCTCTCTGGCTTCCCTGCTCACCCACAATTTGCCTGTACTCCCTTTAATGATACTGCCTCCCTCTCTCAGCCAAACATCTCCGCCGGCAGGGACTCAGCTGCAGGTCCTGACTCTGTTCCCCACAGAAAAAGAACATGCACAGCGCCATGAACAAGGTACAAAATCGGTTACTGTAAAAAAAAAAAAAAAAAAAAAAAAAAAAAGGAGCTTTAACACATCCCCGCCGTAGTTACTGGAGGAAGCGGACATAACCCCAAGCGGGCTGAGTGAGCAAAGGCACACACAAGGAAACATAGAACCGGAGGCTCTAAGGCGGGATCCGCCGGGCTGCGCGGCTCCCAGACAGGAGCAGGCACCGGAGGGGGAACCGCGAGGTCGGTTCCGGTGTGTCTGAGATGCTGAGATGGTGCTGATTGTGCAAGAGAGAGAAAATGCAAGTCAGATTCAGAGGCTGTAAGGAAGAGCTGCCGTCCGCGCGAAGGAGGGTCGCGGGGGCGAGGATCCGAAGGAAAGGAAGCAGAGCGGCAACTCTATAGGTAACAAACAAGAGGGAGCGGGTCGGTCCTTCCTCTTCTAGCCCCTCCAGCGCCCCCTCTTGGCAGAGCCCCGCCAGGAGCCAGCTGCCGAAGCTGAGCGCGGCTCGCAGAGTCCGCCCATCGCCAGAGCCCAAAATAGAAGGGTGGGTTTGGAGCCGACGGGCAATAATTCAATACTTGGCAGGTATGTCTTGCTTGCCTTCCACGAATATGTGAGCGCCTGCCTTGTTCTAGGCACAGAGGAGAGAACAATGAGCAAAACGCTAATAATAATTTCTCCTCGAGTAGCTTACGTTGTATTATATGCATTATAGTGGGGAGAGATAGACAAAAAATAAATAAGTGAAAAACGCATAGCGTGTCAGGTGGTAAGTGCTCGGAGGAAAGATAAAGCAAGGAAGGTAACAGAAGAGTGCTGAGGGGTGGGGGTAGGTATCAATGTTAACCAGGCTGTTCAGGGAAGGGCTGAGAAAATGGCTGGAGAGCAAAGACAAGAGTGAGCTGTGCAAATACAAGAGGAAGGTGCATTCCAGATAAGGGTAGGGTGGAGTGTAAGGCCAATTGTGTAGGGCCTTATCTGGCGTTGTGAGGGCTGTGGCCATTCCCACGATGATGTGAGCAGTACTTTAGCAGCTTTGGAGCACGAAATGACACAGGCTTTTGTTTTGTTTTGTTTTGTTGAAAGTTTATTTATGTTGAGAGACAGAGAGAGAGAGAGCGAGAGCACAAGTGTGCTCACATGAGCAGGCGAGGGGCAGAGAGAAAGAGGAAGAGAAGAGAATCCCAAGCAGGCTCCACGCTGTCACTACAGAGCCTGATGCAGGGCTCGAACTCAGAAACCGTGAGATCATGGCTTGAGCCGAAATCAAGAGTCCTACGCTTAACTGACTGAGCCACCCAGGTGCCCCAGAAGTGACACAGTTTTTAAAGGATTCTTCTGGATACTCTTTTGAGATTAGGTTGTCCTCCCTGGATTCACCTCAGCCCTGTCAATGGGAACTTAATCCTGGGTCTCGAGGCTTGTCTTCCACATGCCTCATCTTTCTCTCTCTGTATCTGCCTGTCAAAGCACAGCAGTGCGGGGGTCAGGGGGGCAAGCCTAGGTTCCTGTGCCTCTTCTCCTGGGGCTGCATCTTCATTCACAGTCACAGCCTCTGGTTTTTGTTTGTTTGGTTTTTTGTTTTGTTTTGTTTGTTTGTTTTTAACCTTCTGAATAGTCTCTCCTTGAGACGCTTTTGGGGGTATTAATCTACTTCTCTGGTGGTATGTTCAATGTTGTGAGAGTTGGGCGTGACTTCATATCCAATATTTGTTCATTCTTTCAACAAACATGTATTAAAAACCTATATGGGGGTGCCTGGGTGACTCAGTTGGTTGAGCATCCACTCTCGATTTCAACTCAGATGATGACCCCAGGGTCGTGGGATTGAGCTCCATATCAGGATCCATGCTGAGTGTGGAGCTTGCTTAAGATTCTCTCTCTCCCTCTGCCCCTCTTGCGTATGCTTTCTCTCTCTCTCTAAAAAGCAAAAAGAGAAACAAAATAAAAAACGTATGTGTACCAAGCACTCGTTTGGTACTAGGGATACATCAGTGAACCAGACACATTAGCTTCCTGTTCTAGAAGTGGCAGTGATGGGGGAGACAGAATCTTTATTATTTTTTTAATGTTTATTTTATTTTTGAGAGAGAGAGATAGAGCAGAGCACGAATGGGGGAGGGGTAGAGAGAGACAGAGACACAGAATCCGAAGTGGGCTCCAGGCTCTGAACTGTCAGCACAAACCCCGACGTGGGGCTCGAACTCACAAGCTGTGAGATCATGACCTGAGCCGAAGTTGGATGTTTAACCAACTGAACCATCCAGGTGCCTTGGAGACAGAACCTTTAAATCCCTTATGAGGAGGATTATTTCAGAGAATGATGAACGACATGAAGACCCCAAGGTGACTATGAGATAGCGTGACTAGTGGCTATTTGAGACTGAGAGGTCGAGAGAGCTTATTCACATTTCACCTGTGCTCTATACTCTAATTTGTGTGTGTGTGTGCGTATGTAGTTTTATGCAATTTTATTTGACCACTGACACAATCAAGATACATAAGTGCTCCGTAAATACAGGGCTCCTCCCCGGAAACCATTTGTAGCCACACCTGTCCCTCCATCCCATACTAACCTTTGGCAACTGCTAATCTGCTTTCTATCTCTATAATTTTGTCCTTTCAAGAATATTTTGCAAATGGAATCAGCATAATGCCCTGAGATTTATCCAGATTGTTTATAGCATCGGTAGTGCATTCCTTTTTGTTGCTGAGTGGTATTCCACAGTGCGGATATACTACATACAGTCTGTTTCCATTCATTTGTTGAAAGGCTTTTGAGTCGTTTCTGATTTTTGCCTATTGTGAATTAAAGTGCTATGAGCATTCTTGTACAAGATTTTATGTGAGCAAAAATCTAGGATAAATGTCTGGAAATACAATTGCTGGTTCATGTGGTAGGTGCGTATTTAGTTTAGTTTTGTTTTAGAAATTGTCCAGAGCACAGCTATACCATTTCACATTCCCATAACTAATGCACATATATCCATTTTTTTCCACATCCTCACCAGCATTTGGTGTTACCACATTTTTTCTTTTTACCATTCTGGTTGATGTGTGGTAATATATATCATTTATGTTTTTCATTTTCATTGCCCCAATAGCTGATAATATTGAACATATTTTAATGTGCTTATTTGCCATATTTATGTCTATTCATGTCTTTTGGCAGCCTTTTGAAAGTTTACATGAATCTTTGTATCAATTTGCCACCAGGGTTGAGAACTTGCTCACAAACTTCAGTTGGCTCTAGTTTTGGGAGAGCAATTTTCCCAAAGAATTATGAAAGAATAGACAATATAATACCATTTCTGATACATCTCTCTCCACCAATTTAGAGGATCAAATTAAGTTTACGTCTTCTTTTTTAATGTTCCAAGTGTATGACATACAGTTGAATGTAATGAAATTCAGTTTCCATGCTTCACAATCTCCAAAGCTGATTTGCTTTAGACTAAAAACATTTCAATTAGCATGGTAAGAAAAGTCTTATTATACTTCATTTGTAGTAATCTTACAATATTAATAGCTTTTTTTGTTTTGGGGAAAAAAAAAATCCATGCTCCCTGTAAAAAAAGACCTTGAAAGAACAGAGACAATACACACGACCAAAGTCTCACCATCTAAAGATAATCACTGTTAACAGTCGGTGGGCATACTTATACATTTCTTTCTGTGTGTGTGTGTATATGTATGTGTGTATTTATATACATATATTCTCTGCACACTTAAAATATGATTATAATTTATATTATTGGTATGATGCTACTCTGTATCTTGTTTCTTACAAGCATATACTATTGACTTCCACAGATGTGCATTATCATTTTTAAAGCCTGCATAGTAACCCATTGTGTGTGTGCGCATGTGTGTGTGTGTGTGTGTGTGTGTGTGTGTGTGTGTGTGTACACGTGTGCATGTGCATTTAACCAGCTTCTTTATTGATATTTAGCTTCTTCTAACTTTTGGCTGTTATAAATAATGCTTTAATGAATGTTCTTGTGGGGACAGCTTTTTAAATTTTTATGTTTTCTTAGAGTAAATCGCTAGAAGCGGGACTGTTGAGTCAAAAGTCATATATATGTATTTACATATGTGAATATGTACATATGAATATACATATGTAGCAAAAATATGTATATATCAGTTTGTAGATGTTTATAAACTGCCTTTTAATTTTTTTTAACGTTTATTTATTTTTGAGACAGAGAGAGAGCATGAACGGCAGAGGGGCAGAGAGAGAGGGAGACACAGAATCGGAAGCAGGCTCCAGGCTCTGAGCCATCAGCCTAGAGCCCGACGCAGGGCTCGAACCCACGGACCGCGAGATCGTGACCTGAGCTGAAGTCGGATGCTTAACCGACTGAGCCACCCAGGTGTCCCTATAAACTGCCTTTTAGAAAGATTGTATTGATTTACATTTTTAGCTACACTGCCTGAGTAAGGCTCTTGTAAATTTCTCAACCTTTTACTTATATCTCCTTTCCAACAAATTTCTGTTTTCTTTTTTTTTTTTTTTAAGGCTTTGGAAGACATAAGTTGAAATAATTTTTAATTGTAATTTTTTAAATTTAAAAAAATTTATTCATATTTGAAAGACAGAGAATGAGCAGAGGAGAGGCAGAGAGTGAGAGGGAGACACAGAATCCGAAGCAGGCTCCAGGCTCTGAGCTGTCAGCATAGCTTGACTGAGCCACCTAGGCACCCAAAATTGTTTATAATTTTTAAACAATTAACTGAGGTGGGAGCTCAGGGCTTTTTGAGGCTAACTCCGTAAAAGCTTTTCTGTGAAATGACCATCTTGTAGAACTGTTCCTCCAGGAACAGAATGTGTTTGGGAATGTAGTCTGCTTCAATGGCTTTGTTATCTGGCCATCTAGCATGCTGCCGCAATGCTAATCTTGCTTGGGGAATGAGGTCAGGACAAACAGTACACAAATGATATTTACTTGTGGACAGAGGAATTAATGACAAGGAAAAAATGTCCAAGATAACTACCAGCATGCCAAACTTCAAAGATGGAAAGCTGTGGCACGTAAACTAAGCATAAAAGACCAAATCCTACTTGCAAAGTTAGGGATTTATTGTAAAGTTGGATGATATTGCAGTTAGGGTTCACTCAAAAAACTTTTTTTAAATATGATCAAACAATGAAGTATAGCATTTTAATTATGATCTGGAGAAGAAAAACACTTTACACTATTTCCAAATTTGAAACTTGGAACATTTTTTTTTTTTGGTAGTCGTTGGACTTATTTTTCAAGGTCCAGCAGATATTTGGTTTAATGATTTAGTGAGTGTACTTATCTTTTACATGATGACATTACTGTATTTTTGCTTATAAGCTTCCTCAAATGGATTAAGGAACAAGAGGACTGACTGCAAAATGTACCTTTTAGTAATTAGGAAATACATGTTCATGATACAGCACCTAACACTAGATAAGACTTCAGTTACACTATGCATCTTCTTACATGTTTCTAACACTTTCTGGGCAGAATTTCTTTCATTGCTCTCTTTGGCAATGAAATGCTTATAGTTCCAAATTTTCAGCAGCACACTCCCCCTTCATCCAATTCCACAGGCTTTTCCTGGATTATAGAAGTGTTTCCTGGATTATAGCATGAAGTGTTTGCAAGCTATTTAAGATGTATTTTTGGACTGAGTTCTGGAGTTCTTGCGCTTTAAATTTATGGTGCTAGATTTAATAGCAGAATTTGTAGCTACTGTCTATCTGGCTTCCTCTAAATAATGCTACAGTAGCAAAATACCTCATTATGGCTTTTCCCTTTTCTGGGCATTTAGGCCTCTTATCAGTTTCCTTCCTTATAAGTTTACTTATACAAGTATTCTGAGGTATATTTCCAATGTTGTTAGTCAAATGCAAGGGGATCAGGTGGGGTGGCAGAGCAGAGTCAGTCACAAATGCCAGGTTCCAGCTCTGTTCCTGCAGAATATTAGTTACATCACCTTGGATCAATCCCTAATATCTTTGCTTCATTATAGTTAAGATTAAGAGATTCAATCGGTGAGTATATAATAAAGACCCTTCAAATATGAAATTATCTGAAAATAATTTATGAACTCATGTAAAATAAGATTTTACAGTTTTTTTTTTTTTTTTTTTTTTTTTTTTTTGCCAGGCATTCTACTTGCAAAGGCAAACCTTAACCTTAAAAAAAAATTGGGTGACTATGTACAAAAAGTTACTAAAATGGTACAGGAATTAAGTGAAAGTCGTCAGAGGCATTATTTATTTGTGAAACTGTTACCCTTAAAAATTGCCAGTTATTTTACCAGCAAAAGATGGGTTTATTTGGGAACAGCAGAGGATTGCAAATGGGACAAGGCAAGACCACAAACAAAAGCCAGGGGCATTATCTTATGACTTCCGGTTTGAACAAACGTCAGTTGGAGAGAAGAGTTCAGGGTGATGATGAGATACCCCTTATCATATGAGGGGTAGTTGATTTCTTGCAGGAGATGCAACGTCCCTCTTCCCCGGTTGGGGGCCTGTAATTGATGATTCTTTCCTGTTGAGATTCTTCTGTTAGGCTTATAATTGAGAATTCTTCCTGTAATTGACATTGAGTGCTAAGGCTCCCTAGCCTCTCTCCTAGCGTTGCTAGTCCACTTTAGCGAGGTTTCCCTTTCATGTTCAGGATGCAAAGAGAAAAAGTTCCAAGTTCACTCCTACATCTTAACCCCTTAGGAGGGTGGTGATTATAGTTCTCCAAACTTCACATCCAGCGTCTCTGTGACCTCAGGCATTTGACTGTATTTCTTATAAAAGACCAAATGGGGGTGGGATGGGGATGAAAGAAGAGTCCTCATTTTTTATTTAGTTAGGGTCATTCGGTAAGGCTCAAGGGGTGAGTCTAGGTCTCACAGTATTTCTTAAAGGGCGCTCCGCAGTTTCTGAACTGGTTGACTCTGAATCCCAAAGGACTCTAGGTGATGAAAGGAGGCTCCCTGTATATAACTTGACCAAAAAAAAGAGTGCCAAGTCAGATGCAGGGAAGGGGGGCGTGGCATTCCAGCACCGAGTTTACTCTTTACTGCCCGTCTACTTTCTGGCACAATTTGCAGCAAGGGATGTTAAGTCACCCTAAGAGCGTCGTGGCCTTGCCCTCCGAGCAGGGGGCGGGGCAATTACACGCGTCCAGACACAGGCTGGCCGGACGCAGGAACCTGTAATAATGTGGGAGAGCTCCTTGGGACCTTCCCTTACGACGCCTCCAGCCTGACCGCGAGAGTGCTGGAATCTGCCCACACCTTGGTTAGGTGCAGGTCCTACCAGTCCGCGAGTGGGGTCGTCTTCACTGTAGGGAGAGGCGCGTTCCCTGCTAGGTGTAACCGCCGCTCCCCACCCCGCCCCCCGCCGCGGGGCCGGACCCGGGGTCGACCGGCGAGGGCGGGGTCGGGAACAAACTGGCAGCTGCCTCCGCTCATCCTGTTGCCAGGCGACGGGGAAGAGGCGGGGCCAACATGTAAAAGAAGGCGGGTTCTGCAAGGAAACCGCAGGCGTCAGAGAAGCGGCCGCGCAGCCGCCCTTGCTCTTCTCTAGCAGGCGTGCCCGGGTCGGCGCCGCGCTCCGCCCCCGCCCTGGAGTCCGCTCTGCGCACGCGCGGAGCGAGCAGCCGCCTCCGCCCCTCGCAGGGCTCGCGGCGGGGCTGTGCGTCCGGCACTGGGGCAGCTCTAGTGGGAGCCGCCCGGGAGCCGGTGAACCGAGCGGTCTCGGGCGGCCAGGCGCTGGACGAAGGTGTGCGGTGGGCGGCTGCCGTGTCCACCGCGACTGAGGAAAATGGTGTTCGAGTCGGTGGTCGTGGATGTGTTGAACCGGTTCTTGGGGGACTATGTGGTGAACCTGGACACGTCCCAGCTCACTCTGGGCATCTGGGGAGGTAACGAGACCGCCGCCGCCCCCTCAATCTCGTTTTCCTCCCGGCCTTTGGTTTTCGGAGCCTCGGGCCCCTCGCTCGCTCGGCACCACCACCTGCCGCCGCCCTCCTCGGGGTTAAATTACGTAAAGCCAGGCGGCGGTTCCAGGGCCTCTGCCCGCAAGTTGTTTGTATTCTGGCAGGAGGGGGTTGGGGTCGGGGTGCGGGCTGTAACGTCCCCCTTTTCCGAGCCGGGCGGTTGAGGGGGCCCGCGGTGGATTCCGAGGGTGCGGGACACCGATTGCTCCCAGGCGCCCTTTTCTGCCCGTCGCCCCGCGCCGTCGAGCTTCAGCTGCGCGGGTCGTGGGGGTGCGGAGGGGGGGGGGTCACAAGACGCCCGGGGGGCTTGTTCCCATCCCTGTCATTTTGTACCCCCGTGGGTTATGGCGAAGGCTCGGGAGAGCCCACGGAGTGTCGCACGTTGTCTCGCACGTGCAAGCAAGGCGCTGCGACCGAAGACGCCCTCTTCCTTCCCCAGCTCGGGCGTGTGGCTAACCCGCGGTGTCTTCTCGGCCCCAGTTCCTGGCCACCCCACCTGCATTCCCGGTTGCTGGCTTGGCTCCTGCCGGTAACAGAAAGCGAAACTCCTGGGCACGATTAACTCAAATGGTTGGTCAGGTGTTTCCAGTTCACAGCCTGACCCGGGAGTTAGGAGGAGGACAGAAACCTTACTTTGTATCCACTTACTCTGGTGCGCTGCCTTATTTGGAGCCTCATTTTTTACTGCTGCCATCTGTTTTTGTATTATCCCCTTTTTAAACATCCGTTGTAAGTTAGATTGCTTTTCCGTAGCAAGTGAATCTCTTGGGCCAAAGTTAGGGGTTTTTTGTTTTTTTTTTTTTTTTTTTTTTGAGTTTAATCGTTAATATGCACACACTTTCAGCCTCCTTCTAAGACACTCGTTTATCTTGAGTTTTTTCCTTTATGAAAGAGGGTGAGTAGGTAATTCTTTTGGTGGCGAGAACCTTGTTAGGGCTGTTGGTATCTGGTACCACGGGTAGAGCCAGCCTCCGCGAAGAAGGGACGTGAGCGCTAGCTCGGCATCTCCGGGTAGTATCGGAGACGTGAAGACTGTTGAATTTGTTCTTCTCACTTGCCGAGTAAAAATCATACGATCTGCCTTCACCCACTGCAGAAGGGAAGCCTTGCAAACATTTTGTGGTGTGTTTTGAATTGTAGTGGAGGGTTGCCGTAGAGGTTTGTGGAGGTGTGTGTCGAGTGTGATTTATGGATGAATTTGTTTAAAATTTAGGTGCGGTAAAATTGACTCGCGATGTAAAAGTTCTGCCTTTCTTGACAGACGCAGTGTTAAGGAATGTATCCACTGCCACAATCGTGATACCAAAAAGTTCCATCAAGACACCGAAGTTCCCCCAGCTGCCCCTTTTTAGTCCACCCTTCCCAGCCTCCATTTCTCCTGGCAGCCACTGATCTGTTTCCATCCCTACAGTTTTCTCTTTGCCTGAGTGCCATATAAATGGAATTATGTGGTAGATAGCTTTTGGGGTCTTCTGTTTTTACTGAATTTCACTCCTTTCACTTTTTACACAAAATGAATTTGAGAGAGCCATCCGTGTGTTGCATGCACCAGTATTTCATTCCTGTATTGTTGAGCAGTAGTTGACTGTAGGAATGTGTTGCAAATGTTTATGTTTGCTGGTTTCCCTTTCTTGCCATTAGGAATAGAGAATAAACATGCGTGTACGGGTTTTTGTGCGAACATAAATTTTTATTTCCCTTGGGTTACTACCGAAGAGCGCAATTGTGAGGCCTTGTGGTAAGTTAATATTTAATTTACGTGAAACTAAGCTGCTTTTCAAAGTGCCTGTGCCATTTTGCAATCTCACCAGCAGTGTAGTGTAGCACTGACTGCTTGACGCTTAGTGACTTTACATCCTCACTAGCACTTAGCATTGACCTTTCAGAAACTTTTTTTTTTTTTAGCCATTTTACTAGGTGTATAGTGCTGAAGTATGGTGGTTTTAATTTGCATATCTAGTGATTAAAGATGTTGAGCATCTTCTCATGTTCTTTGCTGTCTGTGTAGTTTCATTGGTGAAGTGTTCAAATCTTTGGCTCCTTTTCAATTGTCTTCTTTTCTTTTTTTATTGAGATTCAATGTACCCATTAAAGTGGCATTTTAAAAATGGTACTTTAAAATGCCATTTAAAAAAATGTTATTAATGTAGCTGACACACAATGTTAAATTGGTTTTAGGTATACAACAGTGATTCAACAATTCTGAAGGTTATGTAATGCTCACCATGATAAGTGTTACCATCTGTCACCTTACCATATTATTAAAGTATTATTTGGTTTTATTTTTTATTTTTTATTTTTTTAAGTAGGCTCCATGCCCAACATGGGGCTGGAACTCATGACCCTCAGATGAAGAGTCACGTGCTGCACCGAATGAGCTAGCCAGGTGCTTCCGTTATTACAGTATTATTAACTGCATTTCCTATGCTTTACTTTTCATCTTAAATTTACCCTTTTAAGATGTACAATTGAGTGTTTTTTAGTATAGCCACAAAATTGTGCCACTGTCGACACTAATTCCAGAACTTTTTCAACACCCCCAAGATAAACCTCCTGCCCAATAGCAATCACTCTCAAATTCTGTCCCGAACTTCCCGACCTCAACTCCAGCAACTTCTGATTTCCTTTATGTTTTCTATGGAGTCACCAATTCTGGACATTTCACTTACATGTAATCCTGCAACATACATGGCTTTTTGTTTCTGGCCTTTTTCACATAAATTTATATTTTCAAGCGTCATCTTGTAGGATGTATCATTTTATTTCTTTTTATGACTGAATAATATTGCATTTTATGGGTATATCACATTTTGTTTATTCATTGATCAGTTGATAGACATATAAATTATTCTTTTTGGTTTTTATGAGTAATGCTGCTGTGAACATTCATGTGCAAGTTTTTTTGTGGGCATATGTTCTAAATTTTCTCGAGTATATGCCTAGGACTGGAATTGCTGAGTCACTTGATAACTCAGACTTTTTATAGCACTGTTGAACTCTTTTCCAAAGTATTTTCTTATTGTTAAGTGTTGAGAGTTCTTTACATGTTACGTATATGAATCTTTTGTCAGAAAGAAAATCTGAAAATGTATTCTCCCAGTCTCTTCCAAGTCTGTCTTTTGCAAAGCAGAAGTTTTAAATTTTGATCAAGTCCACTTCAAAAACTTTTCATGAGTCATGCTTTTGATGTATCTATGAAATCTTAGCCTTCCCTGAAATCACAAAGATTTTCTCCTGTGTTTTCTTATACAAGATTCATAATTTTACATTTTATGTTTAGATTTCGGATCCATTTTTGTAAAAGTTGTCAAGGTTGAAGGTTGACATTCATTTGTTGGCATGTGGATGCAAATGTTCAATTGTACCATCTGTTGAAAAAATCCTTTCTTCATAGAATTATTTTTGCACTTTTGTAAAAAAAAAAAAAAATTAGAGTTTATATTGTGTGGGTTTATTTTTGCATTGTCATCTGTTTGAATAATGTGTGTCCATCCTTTGACCAATACCACTCTTGTCTTGATAACTCTAGCTAATAGTAAGTCATGAAATTAGGTAGTGTGATTCTCTAACTTTAGTGTTAACAAAAATTTTAAAACAACATATCAGTGTTTTATATATAGAAGTTGGTTATATTTTGATAAGCAGAGCTTTATTTTATTTTTTAGGGAACTCATGCAAATGGGGAGAGAGGCAGAATCCTTTTTTTTTTTTTTAATGTTTATTTTTTGAGAGAGTATGAGCAGGGAAGGGGCAGCGAGAGGGAGATACAGGATCTGATCATGTAGGGCTCAAACCCACAAACTGAGATCATGCCTTGAGACCAAGTTGGTTGCTTAACCTACTGAAACGCCAAGGCGCCTTGGTAGACGGAATCAGAATCTTAAGCAGGCCTCATGCACAGTTCAGAGGGTGATGCAGGGCATGGTTCCAGGTTCATGACCGGACCTCACATCAAGAGTTCGATGCTCAACTGTCTGAGCTACCCAGGTGCCCTAGTGAAACTTTAAGAGCTTTTTGTTAAATTCTCCAAGGATTGATTGATTATTTACTTATTTATTTATTTAAATTGTTTGTAATGTTTATTTTTGAGAGAGAGCATGAGAGGGAGAGGAGCAGAGAGAGGGAGACACAGAATCTGAAGCAGGCTCTGAGCTGTCACCGCAGAGCCTGACTGAGCCACCCAGGCGCTCCTCCCTCCTTTGAGAATTTAAAAAGCAGTAATTTTAATAAACTTTTAAAAAGTTATTTGAAAATTTCAATAATAGAAACTAGATGCTTAGGAAAATTGTTAAGGTTATGGAGTTAATATTTTATGGTCTAACGTCAGAAGGACGTTTGGTTTTAAATGTATGCTTTTGCTGGGTGTGTGTAATAATCCAGCTAATTGCACTCTTAGCATATTAATAGTGTTAGTGTTCAGGAATTAGATGGATGATTTCAAACCTAATAATGGGTAGTGCTTTGAAAATGTTTCTGAGGTAATTTTTTTTGGAAATGAGAATCCATTTTTCCTTAGAAACTTGGTTATACACGAATGAAGAGTTTCCAAAAACGTATTTAATTATAATGTAGCAGAATAGTGCTACTATACTGGGCCTTACAGGAAGTAGACTGAGTGCTGGAAGCATCTGTTTTATGAAGGAGAAAGAGGAATTGAGCTTTATCTCACACTCTTGATGAATTTTGATGTTGAGAAAGTACTTTTTATACACCGCTATTAATCCTCCACCGTTTTGTATGTCATCTACTTAGGTAGGTGGTAGTACTTCATTGATTGATCTGACATTAATCTCCCACCTTTTCTTTTTTTTCTCGTTTTAAAAAACAATTTTTTTAAATGGTTATTTATTTTTGAGAGAGACGGAGACAGAATGCTAGTGGGTTAGGGGCAGAGAGAGAGGGAGACACAGAATCGGAAGCAGGGTCCAGGCTCTGAGCCGTCAGCACAGAGCCCGACACGGGGCTCGAACTCACGAGCCGGTGAGATGATGACCTGAGCCGAAGTCGGACGCTCAACCGACTGAGCCACCCAGGCACCCCAATCTCCCACCTTTTCTAAGCTGGCATTTCGTGTTTCCTTCAAGAGCTAGGCTGCATCAGAATCAGCCATATGTGTTCCTTAGACATACAGATTTCTGAACTGCTTTCCAGACTTAATAATTCTTTTATCTGGAGTAGGACACCGAAATCTTTTTTTGTTTTTATGTTTTTTTTTAAAAAACGTCATGAGATTGTCATGTACAACTAGATGCATTTTAAGAGCACTTTGGGGCACCTGCGTTGCTCAGTCGGTCAAGCGTCCCACTTTGGCTGGGGTCATGATCTCGCAGTCCATGAGTTCAAGCCCCACGTTGGGCTCTGTGCTGACAGCTCAGAGCCTGGAGCCTGTTTCAGATTCTGTGTCTCCCTCTCTCTCTGACCCTCCCCCGTTCATGCTGTGTCGCTCTCTGTCTCAAAAATAAATAAACGTTAAAAAAAAAAAAAAACACTTTGAGGGCAAATGTATTAGAAACTCAAGAGGCAGAAGCAGTAATAAAGATGGCTCGTGATAGAACTCTTTCTTGTTTTCTCTAAAATGGTACTCAAATTTTGCAGGTTTTTTTTTTTTTTGGTGGTGGTTGTTATGCCTGATAATGTTATGTAACATTAGAAACTGATTTCTTTTTTTTAAAAACTAACTTGGATATTTTATTTTTGAAATGTTACTTTCCCAGTTTTCCCTTTATAACAGAGTTTAATGGTCAGTGGCCACTTACTACATATCCCCAGTATACTCTTCGCTCTGTAGGATTATGAAGATTCAGGGCACAATTCCTGATATGAAGGAGTCATTCTTTTATGAAAGGAATATATTGGGAGTGCTGAACAGATGTTTGTTGAGATCTAGTGGTAATTACCAATTATAATTCCTTAAATACTATTTTTACCTTTACATTCTGAGAAACTTTTATAGAATGTTAGAGCTGAAAGGGAACATTTAATATGAAAAGTGTTAAATACAGAATTAAAAGATTTTGCAGTCTGCATCCATATTCCTGTAATCTAGATGGTACCACAATTATGTATTAACAGCTTTATTGAAACATAACTGACATAGTAAAAGCACATATTTAAAGTCTACAGTTTGGTAAACTTTGACATGTATGCACTTGGGAAATAGTCATCATGACCAAGATGACGAAATATCCATCACACTCGAAAGTTTTTTTGGCCATCTCCAGAGGCATCCAATATTCTGATTTTTTTTTTTTTTTTCCCCTACCATACATACCTATACCTCTATTTCTGACTTGCTGAATGTGGTTTTTTTCCTCCAAGAATGTGTGTTGGGTTTTGTAAACTGGTTTTTCTCTATTGATCTGATCATAGGGTGTCTCTTCTTCAGCCTGTTGATGCAATGGATTATATTAATTGATTTTTGAATGTTGAATGAGTCTTTCATACCTGGAATAAATTCCACCTGGTCTTGGTATATAATTATTCTTACACATTGTTGGATTTAATTTGATACTTTGTTGATTTTTGCATCTGTGTTCATGAGAGATAGTGGTCTGTAGCTTTTTTTCTTGTCATGTGTTTATCTGGTTTTGGTATTAGGGTAATGCTGAACTGCTAAAGTGAGTTAGGAAGTGTTCCCTCTGCTTCTGTTTGCTAGAGGAGATTTCATTGGGGCTTGGTATCATTTTTTCCTTAAATGTTTGGTTTAGAAAGTTAGTGAAACCATCTGGGCGTTATGCTTTCAGTTTTGAAAGATTATTAAGTATTGAATCAATGTCTTTAATAGATACAGGCCTATTTTGGTATCTTTTTTATCATGTGTGAGTTTTGCTAAAATATATCTTTTGAGGAATTGTTACAAGTTTTGTGAGCAGGTTTGCATTCCTGTGTTATCCTTTTACTGTCCATAGAATGAGTAATGATGGCCCTTCCTTTCATTTGTGATACTAGTAATTTGTGTCTTTTCTTTCATAGTTAACTTGGCTAGAGTGTTATCAATTTTGTTGATCTTTTCAGAGAACCATCTTTTGGTTTCATTAGTTTTTCTCTGGGTTTTTCTGTATTGAATTTCATTGATTTCTGCTCTAATTCTTCTTTTCTTCTGCTTACTTAGGATTTCATTTGCTCTTCTTTTCCTAGATTCCTAAGGTGGAAGCTAGAGTATTGATTTTAGATCTATCTTCTTTTCTAATATATGCAGTCAGTGGTGTAAATTTCTGAGCCCTCCTTTTGCTGCATGTCAAATTTTGAGAGCTGTATTTTCATTTGATTCAAGATACTTTTCAGTTTCTTTTGAGACTTCTTTGACTTCTATGTTATTTTAAATCAGTATTTGCCAAATCTTCAGGTATTTTGGGAGTTTCTACCTTTTTTTTTTTTTTTTTTTGTTACCAATTTCTAGTTTAAGTCCATTGTTGTCTGAAAACAAATTTTGTAAGACTTTTATTCCTTTAAATTTGTTAAGATATGTTTTATGGACCAGAGTTTGGATTATTGTGCTGAATGTTCTGTGTGAGCTTGAAAAGAATATGGGGCACCTGGGTGGCTCAGTTGGTTAAGCATCCGACTCAGGCTCAGGTCATGATCTCATGGCCCGTGAGGCCCGTGAGTTTGAGCCCCACATCGGGCTCTGTGCTGACAGCTCAGAACCTGGAGCCTGCTTCAGATTCTGTGTCTCCCCCTCTGTCTGCCCCTCCCCTGCTCATGCTCTGTCTCTGTCTCAGAAATTAATAAACATTAAAAAAAATTAAAAAAGAAAAGAATAGATATTCTGCTATTGTTGGAAGAAATGTTCTACAAATTTTAATTAGATCTCTTTGCTTTTAATTTGTTTATGCCTTTATGTCTAGAGTGGGTTTCTTGCAGGTATCTTATTGTTAGGTTTTGTTTTTGTTATCCACTGTGTCGGGTTTTGTCTTTTAATTGGTATATTCAGACCATTTATATTTAAAGTGATTATTGATATAGTTGGGTTGATGGTTATCTATTTGTAGCTCTTTTCTATTTCTTGTATGTATGTCTTTGCTTTTTAAAATCTTCCCCTCTTTTTTCTGCCTCTTCTGGTTTTAATTAAGCTTTTCTATGATTTCCTTTTTTTCCTCTCCTAATATATTAATTATACCAAATTTATTATTTACCACAGGCTTACCAAATTTATTATTTATTTTTCATTTGATTATTATTATTTTAGTGGATGCTTTGGGATTGCAATATGCATTTAAAACTAATCTAAGTCTGGAGTACCTGGGTGGCTCAGTCAAACATCCACCTCTTGATTTTGGCTCAGATCATGATCTTGTGGTTCGTGAGTTTGAGCCCTGCATCTGTCCCCAAGCTTATAGCATGGAGACTGCTTGAGATTCTTCCCCTCTCTCTTAAATCAATAAACAAACAGACAAAAAATGAAACTAATCAGAGTCCAATCAAATAAAGCTATATTGCTTCAGAGCTAGTGAAGGCACCTTATAAGATTATTGTACTCATTTGCTTTTGCCATTCATTTCACTTATCCATAAGCTGTACCTACCCAGTGCACTGTTGCTATTATTATTTTGAACAGTTTTCCATTAAGGAAAATAAAAGGCTTAATTTTACCTTTATTCCTTTTCTCATGCTCTTACAGATCTGAGTTTGTGACCTGTATTTTCCTTCTCTGTGAAAACTTTTAACATTTCTTGCAAGGGAGGTCTGCCAAAAAATGCCATCAGGTTTTGTTTGCCTGAGAAACTATTTCTTTTGCATCTCCACCACTTAAAAATAATGTGGTAAAATACAACATAAAATCATCTTAATGATATTTTAATTTCAGGTGTACAGTATATTGATTCAACAGTTCGGTACATTATTCAGTGTTCACCCTAAGCATAGCCACCATCTGTCATCAAACAATATTTTTGCAACATTATTGACTGTATTCCCTTTGTTGTACTTTTCATCTCTGTGACTTATTTTGTAACTGGAAGTTTGTACTTAATCACCTTCACCTATTTTGCCCATCCCGCCCCCCCGACCTACCTCTCCTCAAGCAGCCATCGGTTTGTTCTCTGTATTTAAGAGTCTTGTTTTTTTTGTTTCACTGGTTTGTTTTTTAGATTCCACGTGTAAGTGACATCATGGTATTTGTCTTTCTCTCACTTGTTTCACTTAGCATAATACCCTGTAGCTCCATCCGTATTGTCGCAAATGGTAAGGTCTCATTCTTTATTATGGCTGAGTAATATTCGTGTGTAGGTGTGTGGGTGTGTGTATCCATTTATCTGATGGATGCTTGGTTGCTTCCATATGTTAGCTATTGTAAATGATGCTGCAGTAAACATAGAGCTGCATTTTTTTTTTTTTTTTTGAATTCGTGTTTTTGGGTAAATACTAGTGGAATTACTGGATCATATAGTATCTCTTTTTTAAATTTTTTGAGGAACCTCCATATTGTTTTCCATAGCAGCTGCACCAATTTACATTCCTACCTACAGTGTACGAGGGTTCCTTTTCCTTCACATTCTCATCATCACTTGTTATTGTCTTTTTGATTCTAGCCTTTCTGACAGGTGGGAGGTGATATCTCATTGTGGTTTTGATTTGCATTTCTCTGATGATGAGTGATGAGCATCTTTTCATGTGTCTGTTGGTCATCTGTATGTCTTCTTTGGAAAAAAAAATGTCTCTTTAGGTCTTTTGCCATTTTAAATCAGATTAGTATTAGTGTTTTTGCTGTTGGGTTGTAGAAGTTCTTCATAAAGTTTGGATATTAACCAAACTTTGGATATTATCCAAAGGGATATTAACCCTTTATTGAATATATCCTTTGAAAATATCTTTTCAGTAGGTTGCGTTTTTGTTTTGTCGATGGTTTCCTTTGCTGTGGAAAAGCTTTTTATTTTGGTGTGGTCCCGATATTTATTTTTGCTTTTGTTTTCCTTGCCTTAGGACACAGATCTAGAAAAATGTTTCTGTGGTGATGTCAAAGAAAATACAGTCTGTGGTTTCTTCAGGAGTTTTATGGTTTCGGGTTGCACATTTAGGTCTTTAATCTACTTTTGAGTTATTTTTATGCTGCAATAAAGTGCTCCAGTTTCATTCTTTTACAGTAGCTGTCCAGTTTTCCTAGTACGATCTGTTGAAGAGGTTGTCTTCTCTCCATTGTATATTCCTGACTGTTTTGTCATAGATTAATTGACCATGTAAGTGTGGGTTTATTTCTGGGCTCTCTGTTCTGTTCCATTGATCTATGTGTATATTTTTGTGTCAGTACCATGCTGTTGTGATTACTACGACTTCATAGTATACCTTGAAATCTGGAATAGTGATAGCCCCAGCTTTGTTCTTTCTCAAGATTGCTTTGGCTATTCAGGCTTTTTTTTGGTTCCATACAAATGTTAGGATTATTTGTTTTAGTTCTTTGAAAACTGCTCTTAGTAATTTTATAGGGATTGTGTTGAACCTATAGATTGCTTTTTGTAGTGAGATTTTAATGATAGTCTTCCAATCCATGAGCATGGACTATTTTCCCATTTGTTGGTGTTTTCTTTCTTTCATCAGGGTTTTATAGTTTTCAGAGTATCAGTCTTTCATCCTTTTGGTTGGGTGTATTCTTATGTACTTTATTATTTTTGGTGATTGTAAATGGAATTGTTAATTTTTCTTTCTGCTACTTCGTTATTACTGTATACTGTATAGAAATGCAGATTTCTGTGTATTAATTTTGTATCCTGCAACTTTACTGAATTCACTTATCAGTTCTAACAGTTTTTTTTGTTAGTCTTTAGGGTTTTCTTTTTTTTTTTATTTTTTTAATGTTTTTATTTATTTTTGAGACAGAGCACAAGTTGGGGGGAGGGTCAGAGAGAGGGAGACACAGAATCTGAAGCAGGCTTCAGGCTCCGAGCTGTCAGCACAGAGTCCGACGTGGGGCTCGAACTCACCGACTGTGAGATCATGACCTGAGCTGAAGTCGGATGCTCAACTGACTGAGCCACCCAGGCGCCCCAGTCTTTAGGGTTTTCTATATACAGTATCATGTCCTCTGCAAGTAGTGAAAGTTTCACTTCTTCCTTGCTAATGTGAATGCCTTTTATTTCTTTTTCTTGTCTTGAGTAGTAAGACTTCCAGTACTATGTTGAATGAAAGAGTGGAGATCCTTGTTTTGTTCCTGGTTTTAGAGGAAAAGCTCCTAGTTTTTCGCTAGTGAGTATGATGTTAGTTAGCTTGTAGGTTTTTGATATATGGCCGTTATTATGTTGAGGTATATTCCCTCTAAATCTTTCATTGTTGATGGATATTGGATTTTGTCAGCACATTTTTTTCTACATTTACTGAGGTGATCCTTGGGTTTTATCTCTTTTGTTAACGTGAGGTACCACACTAATTGATTTGTAAATATTAAACCACTCTTGCATCAGTGGAATAACTCGTGCTCAATTGTGGTCAGTGATTTTTTTAAACTGATAAGAACAGATACTACACTTGATCTTAGCCAAAAGGCCAAGAAGCGATGGGGTCAGTGATTTTTTTAAATGTATCATTGGATTTAGTTTGCTGATATTTTGTTGAGGATTTCTGTATCTGTGTTCATCAGTAATATTGGCTTGTGGTTTTCTTTTTTTGTAGTGTCTTTGTTTTTGGTATCAGGGTATTGCTGGCCTGGTAGAATGAATTTGGAAGTTTTCCTTTCTTTTTAAATTTTTGGAATAGTTGGAGAAGAATAGTATTAACTCCTTAGATGTTTGGTAGAATTCACCTTTGAAGCCATAAGCCATAGACTTTTGCTTTTTGGGAGTTATGTGATTACTGATTCAATTTCCTTACTAGTAATCACTTTGTCACAATTTTCTATTTACTTCTGATTTACTTTTGGAAGATTGTATGTTTTTGGGAATTAAAATTTTTTTTAACGTTTATTTATTTTTGAGAGAGAGAGCATGAGTGGGGGAGGGGCAGAGAGAGAGGGAGACACAGAATGCGAAGCAGGCTCCAGGCTCTGAGCTGTCAGCACAGAGCCCAATGTGGGGCTCAAACTCACGAACCGTGAGATCGTGACCTGAGCCGAAGTCAGACACTTAACCGACTGAGCCACCCAGGCACCCCTGTTTTTAGGAATTTAAAGAATGAAGTATGCCTATTTATTTATTTTTAAATGTTTATTCATTTTAGAGAGGAAAGAGCATGAGTGGGGGAGGCGCAGAGAGCGGGGGACGGAGGATCCCAAGTGGGCTCTGAGCTGACAGCAGTGAGCCTGATGTGGGGCTTGAACTCACTAACTGTGAGATTATGATCTGAATGGCAGTTGGATGTTCAACTGACTGAGCCACCTGAGTGCCCTGAGTATGCCTTTTATTTTTTTAATTTTTTAATGTTTGAAAATAATTTATTTTGAGAGAGCGCACACAAGCAAGGGAGGGGCAGAGAGAGAGAGAGGGAGACAGAGAATCCAAGTGGGTTCCACACTGTCAGCGCAGAGCCTGTTGGAGGGGCTCGGACTCAGGAACTGTGAAATCATGACCTGAGCTGAAACCAAGAGTCGGATGCTTAACTGAGCCATCTAGGAACCCCCCAAAGTATGTCTTTTTAAAATGAAAAATACTTTAATATTTTAATTTTGCTCCTTAAATGTTTTTTTAGGAGCTGTGGCCTTGAAGAATCTTGAAATTAAAGAAAATGCTCTGGTAGGTTTTGAGTATAAAAAATGTGTAATGTCTGCAGTTAACTGTATATAGACTTTTTGATTTACTTCGTCATTTTAAATTATTCAAGCTTGTGAAAATTTTTAAAAAGAATTTTTGCAAAATGTGTATTTTACAAAGTAGACTTTTAATCTCCTTTAAAAGCACAGAGTATAATTTTCCCCATTTAAAAATGCTTCCAATTTTTTTCTTTCTATATGATTTTATTTTAAATGGTTAATTTATCTTTCCAGTTGTCTTCAAGTTTTAATACCATGGTAACGATTTTTTTTTTTTTTTACTATAGAATTCAGTGGTATTAATTACATTCATGATGCTATACAATCATTAAGCCCTGTCTTTTTTTCTGTAACTTTTTCATTGGGTCAAAGGGACTCCTATAACAATTAAGAAGTAATGCCCTATTCCGCCTCTTTGTAGACCTTGCTAACCTTTAATCTACTTTCTGCTTCTATGAATTTGCTTGTTGTACCTCGTGAGTGAAATCCTGCCATGTTTGTCATACTGTGTTTGACACATTTCACTTAGCTAGTTCCTCTAAGGTTTGTCTGTTGTTTTTATCGGGACAACATTTCATTTTGTGGCTGAGTAATATTCTAGTGTATCTTTATGCCACGTTTTGTTTATCCATTGATATCTTGATAGACACTTGAGTTGTTTCTGCCTTTTGGCTCTTGTGAATAATGCTGCTGTAACACTGGCATACACATGTCTGTTCAGTTCCCTGTTTTCAATCCCTGTGGGTAAATGCCTACCAGTGGAATTGCTGGATTTTATGGTAATTTTATGTTTAATGTTTTTAAGAACTGCCACTCCATTTTCCATACTAGTTGAACCATCTTATATTCCTACTACCAATGCATATAGTGTCCACTTTCTCCACATCCTTGCTAACATTTACTTATCTTTTTAAATCTTTCTTTTTTTTTTTCATTTTATCTTAAGTACAGTCTACTCCCCGAGGTGGGGCTGGAGCTCCCGACCCCAAGATCAGAGTCACCGGAGCTCCTGACCCCAAGATCAGAGTCACATGCTCTATCAGCTGAGCCAGCTAGGCACTGTTATTGGTTTTCTGATTATACCCCTCCTAATAGACATAAAGTGGAATCTCATTTTGGTTTCTCTTAGCATTTCCCTCATGACTAGTGAGGCTGAGCATTTTTTCATGTGCTTATTGGCCATTTGTATATGTTCTTTGGATATGTCTGTTGAAAATAGTTGCTGATTTTTTAGTCAAGTTTTTGTTTGCTTGTTTGAATTACATTTCTTTATGTATTCTTGACATTTTCCCTTATCAGATACATGATTTGCAAAATTGACCCCCATTCTTTGTGTTGCCTTATGCATCTGTTGATAGTGTCCTTTGATGCACTAAAGTTTTTAATCTTGGTGAAATTTAATCCATCTCTTTTTTTTTTTCTTTTGTTGTTTGTGTCTTTGGTGTGCTGTTCAAGAAATCATTGCCAAATCTAATGTCAAGAAGATTTTACCACATGTTTTCTTCTAAGGGTTTTGTAGTTTTAGTTCTTGTGTTTAGGTCTTATGTCCATTTTGAATTAATTTTTATATATGGTTATGAGGTAAGGGCTTAACTTCATTCTTGGGTGTGGATGTCCAGTGTTCTCAGCACCACTTATTGAAAAGGTTGCCCTTTTCCCCATTCGATGGGGAGAAATTCTTTTGAGGTTTTTGCAAAGTGGAGTTTTAACCTCCCTGTAAGGACAAACTGATGATAAAATTTCCCACTTAATTTTCCCCTCAGACAATATAAAAGCAGTATGATTTTGGTAAGGGTAACTTAGGTCTTCTCTATTACTGTCGAACTTTCTCCCTATTTATTTAAAAATGATCAGTCTCCCTCAATGTTATGGAGTTGAGAATAGTATGACAATTAAGTATTTACAAATTTAAATAAGTGTTGATGGTAAAGAGAAGGTGCAAGTTAACTGAATCCCTTTAAGTAATTGTGGGAAGAAAAAAATAGTCTTCTGTTTTGTTGGCCTGTATATATACTAATATTTTATATGTATATATATGTTTTGTAGAGTCAACTGGATGTACCATTTAAAGTTAAAGTTGGTCATATAGGTAAGCTGTGCTTATTATTTGAATGTCCTTGCTGGACTTGCAGTAAGAATGATATGCTTCGTATCTCTTTAATGTGATATTGTTAATGTTTCTGAGCACTAATTGAAAATCATGTGTTTTCGTCTGGGTAGAGCTTAGTAGCGTAACTTAAAGATACTGTGTGGTCCATGTATCCCTTGTTTAAAAACTATGAAATTATACATTTACTAGGTGTTAAAAATGAGTGGAGAGCCAGTGTGTTAAATCCAGTAGCATAACTGTCTCTGTTTCTTAGGTTTCTGACTACTTACTGCTGTCTTCCAATCATGGAAGTCTGCTGTAAGGAGTAGGGTCTGGATCATCCAGGCAATGTGACTCGGAATGAGTCAGAAACTTCGTTTCTGAGGTTGTTTGCATACCTGTGTCCTAGCAGCTGTCATTCTCTAATATTATTTTACTTTTTTCTACTAGACAATAAGTTTCTTAGTGTTTATTCTCATCACTTGGTACGATACCTGACATATAGTAGGGACACAATTTGTTGAGTGAAGGAAGTACCCATTTCCAAATGAGTGTACGGCATTATAATCAGTTTTATAGGAACGTATTTTCCCCTTGCTATTACTGGGTGTTGTTAATCTTATTGATCCTTCAGAGTTTGCTGCATTTAGCATGTGGAATTACATATATAGTAAATATAAATATATGCATATTTTGAAAACAGTTGTACTTATGTGGAAGATTTTTGGAATTGTCTTTGTTTTATATTTTTGTGTATTACAAATTTTCTAGAAATCTGTACTTTTAGAAATGAGAATTTCTGGTAATGATGAGAGGAAAAGGTTTTTTTTTTTTTTTTAAAGATTTAATGGTGAAAGTGCTACATTATTAACTTTGTGTCTATTTCTTTGATTATTAATGCTATTTTGTCACTGTTCTCTGTTCTTTTATTTACTTTTTTGGATTAATATATGTGATACATGTGTGTGAGCAGTCTGATACATTTATAAATTGTATCAGATTTGTTGGAATTATTATTTTTTCTAATGGGTTTATTTCATTCTGGTTACATTTTGGATGGTACACAAATTTGAAACGGTCATTGTCTCCTCTGATTTTTTTTTTTTTTTTTAATGTTTATTCAGTTTTGGGAGAATGTGAGTGGGAGAGGGGCAGACAGAGGGGGACAGAGGATCTGTAGCGGGCTCTGCACTGACCGCACCAAGCCCGCTGTGGGGCTTGAACTCAGGAACTGTGAGATCATGACCTAAGCTGAAGTGGGACACTCAACCGACTTAGCTACCCGGGTGACCCAGTCTTCTCTGATTTAAAACTTAGGAAGTCATCCCTGTTTTAGAAATCAGTTTATTTCTTTTTCTCTGGATTGATGTTGTAATATGAAATCTTTTTCTCAGTTTGGGTTTTTTTAAAATGTTTCATTTTATTCATTTATGTTTAAAGTTTATTTTTTGAGAGAGAGAATGAGCAAGCAGGGGAGGAGCAGAGAGACAGGGAGAGAGGGAATCATGAGTAGCCTCCACGAGATCATTGTGGAGCTGGAGGGGGGACTCCAGCTCAAAATCTGTGAGAGATCATGACCTGAGCCGAAATCAAGAGTCAGATCCTTAACTGACTGAGCCACCCAGGTGTCCTAGTTTGGGTTTTTGTTTTTTTTTAAACATGGAATTTTGGCCTTATGTAATGAGATAAATCTATGTAGATTTTTTTCCCCTTCTCCAGTTACCAGTTAATGCAGCCATCGTGTTATTAATTTTTCCCTTCCCAATCATGGCAGCTATTTCTGAATCAATAGACTCCTGCTTTCTAAAATATTTAAAGTATTCTAAAACAATTAGGGAAACTTTTTAAATACACAAGACTAGAATCAGTATAATGAATACCTTACATCATATTTTTTAGTTTAATATCCTAATGCTTTAAGGATATTTTGCTATTGGATTATAGTAAAACATTTTGAATGTTTGAATAGTTTGAATAATTTTCTAATCTTGTTCACAGTCTTTGATTATTATCATAGAAATCTGTGCACACATACACTTAGGGTGATAATCATACATATTGTATATATATCATCTATATATATGAAAAATACATCTTCAATTTTATAATCTACCTTTTGACAGTGTACTATGAATACTTATAGTGATTTGGAGTAAGAATTGGGGAAATCAGAGTTCTGATAATCAAGGATTGTTGGTTAATGGCAGAAGAGTATTGTTATGTTTGATGCAGATTGCCATAAATAGAAACTTGTAAATTTTTAGAATAGCATTTAGATTTTCCAACAGTACTAATACACATAATTTCAGATCATCGCAACAAAGGCGTGTTGTTTTGGGTTGTAAAATAGCTTTCTGTGAAGTGACTCAGCTTGTTGTTTTGCCATCTCTTCTAATGCCTGACAGAAAATAGACTGTCAGCAAATGCAGGTTGAATGAATAATATTTTTTGTCCTTTTTAAAAAAAATTCATGTAGGTAATCTTAATCTTACAATTCCGTGGAAAAACCTGTATACTCAACCAGTTGAAGCTGTCCTGGAAGACATTTATTTACTCATAGTGCCTTCTTCTCGTAAGTCAAATTTTAAACATTATAACTTCAAGCACTTTTATTTGTGGATGGAAAAATCTTTATATCTCATAATGATATTCAGAATACTTTTGGTAAATATTTTGAGATATTTTTATGTTTGAATTAGCATTTGGGAATTCAAATTAAATTGGCTTTTACTCTAGACTTTTGCAGACTTTGTATTAGTGATTATTTTTCAAGGGTATGTTTTGGAATGAGTATACTTAAACTTAAGATAATTAAATATTCTTTTCTGTGCTTCCTGTAGAAATAAAATACGATCCTGTAAAAGAAGAAAAACAACTCTTGGAGGCAAAGCAATATGAACTTAAGCGAATAGAAGAAGCAAAACAAAAAGTAGCTGATCAAGGTAAAGGAAACAGTAAATAGGAATGGTAATAAGAAAAGAAGACCTAAATATTTATCACATGGGAATATTATTTTTCTCTGGAGGCAATGAAATTATTTAACAAATATGAGATAATCTTATTACATGGGGAATTTTAATGTGGCTTGTCTATTTTTATGATGATTATAAAAATTTTACTTAAAGAAACTTACTGTTTGACAAATAATACACATAGCTTATAAGGGTAAGGTTAGTTTTTAGCTATAATAATTAATTTCATCAAGTATATTTTCTTAGTTTTGTAGCTTTTTAATTTTTGAAATTGCTATTAAAACATTTTTTTAATGTTTACTTATTTTTGAGAGAGAGAGAGAGAGAGACAGAGGGAGAGAGCGGGAAAGGGACAGAGCAAGAGGGAAACACAGAATCTGAATAGGTTCTGGGCTCTGAGCTGTCAGCACAGAGCCCAACGTGGGGCTTGAACTCAAAAACTGTGAGATCATGACCTCAACCAAAGTCCAGTGCTTAACTGACTGAGCCAGCCAGGTGCCCACAAATTTTTATTTTGTAAAATGTTTATTTTTGAGCACGAGAGTCAGAGAGGGGGAGAGAGAATCAAAGGGGGAGAGACAGAGGACCCAAAACAGTCTGTGTGCTGTCAGCACAGAACCTGATGCAGGGCTTGAACTCATGAACTGCAAGATCATGACCTGAGCTGAAGTCAGATGCTTAATTGACTAAGCCACCCAGGCACCCTAGTTTTCTAGCTTTTTTTTTTTTTTTTTTTTTAAATTCTCCTTATATCAGTTCTTAATCTTTTGGAGATACTTAGTTGTTTGATATAATTATGTTTTCCCAAATCTTTTTGGTTACCCTCTGGCTTCATATCCTTTCCTATTCAGCCTAAACCAAATAGTTCATTATTTCAACCCTTTCTTTTCTCAGTGGAAGAGCTGTCTCGCAGAAATCGAATTCCTTTCCACTTGCGTGGTGGTGACTTTTGTATTTTTTGTATTCTGTCCTGTCTAGTAAAACTTTCTCCTTAGCCTATAAATACATTGTACCTGGTCTTATCTTCAAACACAAAATGATCTTCCTAACCTGGTTATCATTTGTCTTCTGTTCCTCTTTTAATAGCTAAGCATCTTAAAAATGTATGTATACTTACACCACTATCCTTGCCTTGCATTTATTTAGTTATTTCTTTTTTTGATAAAAAACCCACTAGTAAACATTTTACCTTTTGACAAAGAGGTAAAAACGTTAAAGGAGATTTAATGCAAATTCTGGCGACACTTCTTGTAATTATATTTTCATACCCTGTGTAGTTGTTTATCTCTATCCCCAGTCTTTCTTTATTCAAATTTTTTTTTATTATAGCACACATGTAACAAAGTTTACCATCTTACCCATTTTTAAGTGTACAGTTCGCTGGTATTAAATACATTTAGAATGTTGTACAACTCTTACTACCATCCATTTCATATCTCTTTTCTTCTTGTAAAATGGAAACTTTATAGCCATTAAACAACAATCCACCCATTCCACCCCCCTCAGTTAGAACCCCTGGCGACCACAACTGTACTTTCTTGTGTCTGAAATTTTGGCTCCTCTGAGTACTTCATGTAAGTGGAATTATACAATGTGTCTTTTTCTAACTGGCTTAGTTCACTTAGCATCATGTCTTCACGATCTGTCCGTGTTGTAGCCTGTGTCACAATTTCCCTTTTAAGGCTAAATAGTGTTCCATTTTTTGTATATACCACACTTGCCTTGCCCATTCACCCATCTGTGGACACTTGGGTCATTTCTGTGCTTTGGCTGTCGTGAATAAAGCTGCTCTGAACATGGGAGCACAAGTATTCCTTTGAGACATTGTTTTCAGTTCTTTTGGGTATATACACACAGTGCAGTTGCTGGATCATAGGTAATTGTACTGTATTTTTGACTTTTTGAGGAATCACCATACTGTTTTCAACAGGGACTTGTACCATTCTGCATTTTCACCAACAATGCCCAAAGGTTTTGATTCCTTCGCATCCTTGCCAACGCTGGTTTTATCTTTTCTTCATGGTAGCATCCTAATGGGGATGAAGTGGTATCTCATGTAGTTTTGATTTGCATTTCGCTGAGGATTAGTATTTTAGTGTCTTTTCATGTGCTTATTGGCCATTTGTATATCTTCTTTGGAGAAATGTCTATTTGAGTCTTCTGCCCATCTTTTAGTTGGGTTGTCTTTGGTTGTTGTTTGGTGCTACGAGTTCTTTATATATTCTCCATGTTAATCTTTCACTAAATACACGATTTGCAAATTTTCTCCCATTCTTTGTGTAACCATTCTGTTGATAGTGTCTTAATGCAAAAAATGTTTAAATTTCCACGAAGCCCATTTTGTCATCTTTTGTTGCTTGTGCCTTGGTGTGATATGCAAGAAATCATCACAAAATCATCACCAAATCCAGTGTCATGCAGCTTTTGTCCTGTGTTTTCCTCTAAGAGTTTTATAGTTTTAGGTCTTAAATTTAAATCCATTTTGAATTAGTTTTTTATATGTTCTTCGATAAGCAAGGTCTGACTTCATTCTCTTGTTCATTCTCTTCATATCCCGTTTTCCCAACGTTGTTTATTAAAACTATTGTCCGTTCCTGATTGAGTAGTCTTGGTCCCTTATCAAAAATCATTTGCCGTGTATGCAAGGGTTTATTCTGAGTGCTGTATTCTGTTTTATTCGTCTGTGTGTCTGTCTTTATGGCAGTACCACACTGTTTTGATTACTGTAGTTGTGTTGTAAATTTTGAAATCTGGAAGTATAAGTCTTTCACCTTTTGTTCTTCCTTATCAAGACTGGTTTTCCTCTGTGGGAGTCCCTTGAGTTTCCTTATGAATTTAAGGATGCATTTTTCTGTTTCTGCAAAAAGTATAATTGGGATTGCTTTGAATCTGTAGATTGCTTTGGGCGGCATTGACATGCTAACAGTGGTTCCCAATCCATGAACTTGGGTATGTTTCCATTTATGTCTTTTAAAATATCTTTTTAAAAGTGTACAAGTCTTTCACCTCCTAAGTTATTCTTTCTGATGCTATTGTAAAAGGAATTGTTTCTGTAATTTCCTGCTCAGATTCTTCATTGTTAGGGATTAGGGATATGCAGTTGATTTTTTTTTTGTGTGTGTGTTGACTTTGTACCCTGCTACTTTGCTGAGTTAATTAGTTTCAATAGTTGTTTTGTGAGGTATTTAGGGTTTTCTTCATATAAGATCATATTACCTGTGAACAGAGATTTTACTTCATTTTTTGATTTGGATGACTTTTGTTTCTTGCCTGATTACTCTGGCTAGACCTTCTAGTAGTATGTTGAATAAAAGTGACAAAACTGGACATTTTTGCTGTCTTTCTGATTTTCAAGGAAAAGCTTTCAGCCTTTCCATTAAGTGTGGTGTTTGCTGTGGGCTTTTTGTATATGAATTTTATTATGTTAGGTAGTTTCCTTCTAGTCCTAGTTTTTTGATTGTTGTTATTAAAAAAGGATTTTGAGTTTTGTTAAATGGTTTTTCTTCATCAATTGAGATGATCCTATATATTTTTTTATTTGGTAAATGTTTGATTTATTTGGTAATTTTTAGCAAATTTATTTGGTAAGTTGACTTATGTATCTACCCATCCTTCCATTCCAGCAATGAATTCTATTGAGTCATGCTATATAATTTTTTATAACACTTTTTTTTTTGTTCATTTTTTTTTTTCTTGGAGAGAGAGTGAGTGGGAGAGGGAGACACAGAATCTGAAGCAGGTTCCGGGCACTGAGCTGTCAGCACAGAGCCCGACGTGGGGCTTGAACTCACAGACCGTGAGATCACGCCCTAGCCGAAGATGGAAGCTTAACCGACTGAGCCACCCAGGCGCCCCTTGAATTTTTTTAATGTGCTGTTGAATTTTGTTTGTTGGCATTTCGTTATTTGCATCAGTATTTATTAGGAATATTGATCTGTAGTTTTCTTGTAGTATCGTTGTATGGTTTTGGTAGCAGATTAATACCTCATACATTGAGTTTGGAAGTATTCCCTTTAATCTGTTTTTGAAAAGTTTGAAGAGGATTGATGTTTTAAGTGTTTGGTAGAATTCACCAAAGAAGCAATCAGTTCCACGGCTTTTTGTTAGGGGAGTTTTGATCACTGATTCAATCTTTTTACTAGTTTTATATGTGTGTGTATATATATATTTTATATATACATATGTGTTATATATATGTATTTTACATATATGGGTATATATAATACATATATCTATTCAAATTTTCTATCTCTGTGATTTTGTCTTGGTACGTATTGTGGTTCTAGGAATTTGTCCATTTCGTTTGGTTAATCCAGTTCGTTAGTATACAGTTACTCACATAATGTGTATAATCCTTGTTTCTGTAAAATCTTTAGTAATACACCTACTCTCATTTGTAATTTTGGTAATTTGAGCCTTACTCTTTTTATCTTTGTCCATTTAGCTATTTTTCAATTTTATTGACCTTTTCAAAAAACCCAACTTTTGGTTTCATTTGATTTTTTTTTTTTTTTTTTCAAGTTGGTCTTCTATTCTTCAGTTTATCTCTACTTGAGTCTTTATTTTCTCTTTCCTTCTGTTAGCTGTGGATATAGTTTGTCCATTATTTTCATATTGTTTAAGTTATAAAGTTAGGTTCTTCTGAGGTCTTTGTTTTTTTCTTACAGCTATAAATTTCCATTTTAATACTTTTTTGCTGTGTCCCATAAATTTTGGTATGCTGTGTTTTTGTTTTCCTATATCTAAGTGTTTTCTAATTTCCCTTATGACTTGTTCTGTGATCCATTGGTGGTTTAATAGCGTTTTGTTTAATTTCCACAAATACGTGAGTTTTTAAATTTTCCTTCCATTTTCTTATTTTTTTTAAATGTTTGCTAATTTTTGAGCGAGAGTACGTGTGTTAGGGAGAAGCGGAGAGAGGGAGGCAGAGGATCTGAAGCAGGCTCTGCACTCACAGCAGAGAGCCACTGCTGAGCTCTCTGAGGAACCCCAACTTCTGTGTTTTATTTCTAACATTATTCTGATATGGTCAGAAATGGCACTTTGCATGATACCTATGTTTTTAAATCTAGTTAGACTTAATTTGTGTCCTAATATGCGTTCTGTCATGGAAAATGTCTTAGATGTACCAGAGAACAGTGGATCTTGTGTTTTAATCCATTCAGTTTGTGTCTTTTGAGTAGACTGTTTAATCCATATCCATATACATACATACATACGTACGTATATGTGTGTATATGTACAAATATAAATATGAACTAATATCGGTATATTATATGTATTTTAATGGTTTATCTTTGAGAGAGAAAGAGCATGTACATGAGCAGGGGAGGGGCGGAGAGAGAGAGAGAGGGAGAGCAAGAATCCCAAGCATGTCCTGAGCTGCCATTGCAAAGCCCGATGCGGGGCTCAAACTCACAAACCCATGAGGTCAGAACTTGAACTGAAACCAAGAGTCGGATGCTTAACTGACTGAGCCACCCAGGCACCCCAGATCCATATACTTTTAGAATAATTACTGATAACTTACAGACGTACTTCTGTCCTTTTGCCATTTGTTTTCTGTGTGCCTTATTTGTCACTCATTTACTGCGTTACTCTCTGAGTTTGGTTGACTTTGTATAATGAAATGTTTAAATTTTTATTTCGGGGCGCCTGGGTGGCTCAGTCGGTTAAGCGGCCGACTTCGGCTCAGGTCATGATCTCACAGCCCGTGAGGTCGAGCCCCGCATCGGGCTCTGTGCTGACAGCTCAGAGCCTGGAGCCTGTTTTGGATTCTGTGTCTCCCTCTCTCTGACCCTCCCCCGTTCGTGCTCTCTCTCTCTCTGTCTCAAAAATAAATGTTAAAAAAAAAATTTAAATTCTTATTTCATTCATCTCGTGCATATTCTATAGGTATTTTCTCTATGGATACCCTGAGAATTACATTTTTGACATCCTTAAGTTAGAACACTTTAAGTTATACTAGCTTAACCTCAGTAACATACAGAAACTCTACTCTTTCACATCTCCCTCCTCACTTTTTTAAATTGCTGTTGTCACAGAATTGCATCTTTATATATTGTTGCCGAAAACAAACTATTTTGAATAGATTAGTGTCTTAAATAATTAGAAAACAACAGGCTGAGTTACAAAGCAAAGTTACCATAATACTAGCATTTAGACTAAGAAGTTTTTTTTATAAGTACATTGGTCTCTCAAATCATGTAGAATGCAAAAAGTGGAGTTACAAACCACTGTTATGGTAACGATAATTGATAATCGCAGATGTGTTATCTTTTGTTGGGATCATTGTTGTTTCATGCAGTATCTCTGGTTATTGTGTAGGGAAGGTCTGGTGACAGTCTTACTCAGCTTTTATTTATCTTGGAATGTCTTTATTTCTCCCTCACTCTTAAAGGGCATTTTTGCTGGATATAGAATTCTTGGTTGAAAGATTTTTTTTTCTTAGCACTTTCAGCAATTTGGTCCATTGCCTTTCTGCCTTTTTTCTGATGAAAAATCTATTGATAAAATGATTAACGATCCCTTCCATGTGGTGAGCAGCTTCTCTCTTGATGTTTTCAAGATTCTCTTTTTATCTTTGGTCTTTGAACGTTTGCTTATAATTTGCATCCTTGGGTCTCTTTGAGTTCTTCCTTGGAGTTCTTTGAGTTCCCTGGGTAATCATGTCTTTCTTTAAATGTGGCCAGTTTGCAGCTAGTATTTCTCATTTTTTAGTTTTTATTTTTTTAAGATTTTTCATTCTTTAGTCATCTAAACACCCAGTGTGGGGCTCGAATTTACAACCCTAGATAAAGAGTTGCACACTCTACTGACTAAGCCACACGGGAGTCCCTCAGCCAGTATGCCTTCAGATATTCCCTCTGACCCTTTCTCTGTCTTTTTTCCGTCTGGGACTCCCACAGTGCATGTCCCCTGGGTGTCTGTTAGGCTCTGTTCACTTCAATTTATTTCTTTCCGTTCCTCAAATTTAATAATTTGTTGTTGTTGTTCTGTCTTCAAGTTTGTCTATTGCAGTCTCGCTTTGAATCTCTATGATGAATTTTTCCTTTTAGTTATGGTACTTTTCTGCTTCTGAATTTTTTTTTTTAGTTTTTTTCTTTATAGATATTTCTGTTTTTTCATTCATTATTTTCTTGATGTTCTCCACATCTTCCTTTAGATCTTTGAGCATCTATGTGACAGTTGTTTTAAAGTCTTTCTAGTGGGGCACCTGAGTGGCTCAGTTGGTTCTGGACTTTGGCTCAGGTCATGATCTCATGGTTTGTGAGTTCAGTGCCCGTGTCTAGCTCCACACTGATGGTGCAGAGCCTACTTGGGATTCTCTATCCTTCTTTTCTCTGCCCCTCCCCACTTGCACTCTCTCTCAAAATAAGTAAACTAAAAAAAAAAAAAAAAAAAAAAAATGTAGTAGCTCTGTCATCGTATCTTTTTCAGGAATAGTTTTTGTTAACTTATTTTTTTGTCTGTTAAATGGGCCATATCTCCTGCTTCTTTGTATCGTTGGTGATTCTTTTTAAAATCTAGATATTTGGATATAATAATGTGATATCTGTGGAAATGAGATTCACCCCCATTCCCATTGTTTTCTTTTTTTTTTTTTTTAAAGCTTTTTTTTCTTTTTCATTATTGTAGGCTATCCCTAGTCCAAGGATCAGTCTGAGGTATAAATGTAAGGTATTCTCAGGACTTTGCTGAGCCCAAGCCTATGCCTTTCCCTGAACGTGTATGGTCACATTCTTATTTTCCCTGCATATGGAGTTGGTTTTGAATGTCCTAGTCTGTAATGTTTTGCTCACAAATAGGGAGAAGAGAACAACGAAGGGGGACAAAAACAAAAAAAGGTTGCGAGTCCTTTAAAAGCCCTGGATGTCACTTTGGCTGGAGAGGGAGGGGCTTGCAACAGTTGAAAAAGGTGCAGTGACCACAACCACCCTTCTCTGTGATCAGGAGCAGCAACCAGCCACTAGAGCACAAATCTCCAAATATTTGGAGGATGGGTCCTTTCTTCCCACCTTGGTTCCTGCAAGTTGAGTTGCAAGGTGCTTCAGGAATGTGTGCACGGCTGGCTGCAGTAGGCCTGAGAATAGGGGTCCGGGTGAGCTGCTGCTATGGTAAGAGCTAAAGTGGATGTGAATGAAGTACAGTTTACATTCAAGCCTTCTCTGCAAGTTGCAAGTTGCAAGCCTTCAGTAGATTCTGGAGTTCCAGAATCTTTACATTAGGCACATTTTGCCTATTGAGTTATCTAGGAAGACAGATTCCTGGTGTTTTCTACTCTGCCATTTTCCTCTTCTCCAATCCTTTCTTTACTAAGTCTCCTAGGCTTTTGCCTTTTAAAAATTATTTTCATCTTCTCAAAACAATACATATACATAGATTTAAAAGTTAGTAATATTAGTACCACAATTTAGAAATTCTGTCTCCTGGCTCAGCCCCTAAGCCTGCTCCATATAGATCTGCTTTTAAGTTTTTTGGGTTTTGTTTGATGTTTTTATTTACTTTTGAGAGTGTGAGTGGAGGAGGGGCAGAGAGGGGGACAGAGGACCCCGTGTGGGCTCTGCACTGACAGCAGCGCTCCTGACGTGGGGCTCGAACTCACCAACTGTGAGATCTTACCTGAGCTGAAGTCAGATGCTCAACTGACTGAGCCACTCAGGAGCCCCTACTTTTAAGTTTTAAAGTGCTTTTGTGGTTACTTCCATGCTACTATATAAGATGATCACATCCCTATTACTTGATTCATTATGCTTATACATCATTTATATAGAGAGGCTTCCCTTTATGGACTGTAAGGTTGACCCATTTTTCTGTCTTTCTAGTATAATTGCATGTTTGGTTAAATCAGTATTCATTGTTTATGTTATTATGGCTATATATAAATGTTTACTACTGAGCCAAATAGTATATATGCTCTGATTACATATGTTTTTTGGTGCAACTTTATTATTTCCTTGGCAATAGTTGGTGGATGTAGGGTGATTATTATATAGAAGTTTTTCTTAACGTGTCTGGTTTCAATGTGATGGATCTCCCTGTATCTGTAAGTACATGGTTTTAGAGTCTGCAGTCTGTTGCGTGTATTGTCTTCAGAAGAAATTCTTGCTTCTCACTAGGATGGGAAAAGGATAGTTGTATGGCTGTGTGGACTAAGAGAGGGAGAATACCTGGAAGTCTAACTACTAATTACACCAGACTTAAGCCAGTCCTTGTATTATCATCCTCTCCCTGCCATTTATGTTCTCTGAGGACTCCAGTTCCTGAATCTTCCCAGGATTCTGGCTTTTGACTCATCTTTATTATTGGCCTCTCCATTTATTATAGGTATTTAGAAGAATTTCTTCATCTCTGCTAAGTAGGTTAAGGCCATCTGCATTCTAGCTTCCAGACTACTGAAGGTATATCTTCCCTGTTTTTTTCCTGTACTCTTTCTTGACCTTGGGGATTTGTCCATTTTCCCCCTTTACTTTTGCATTAATAAGGTCTTACTGAGAAGTAGAAAAATAGATAACAATCCACCATGTTTAATCAGAAGTCCTTATTTTTACATTGGTCTAAAATTAGAAACGCTTATGCTTAAAATTCAGTAGTGATAGCTTATTGTTATCAGGTAGAAGTTTAAACTCTTCAGCGTGATATGTAAAAGTTCATATGATTTGAATCCTATTTACCTCTTGAGCCTTATTACTGACCCCATCCCTTTCTCTTCTATTCTTTTGTTCTAAACATACTGACCTATTTACAGTTTATTGAGTGTATCAATTTCTCTGAATATATCTCACTTTGACTCTATCTAACATATAATTGTGAGTTACCAGCATTGAAATGATAGTTGAGGTGTATGGTGTGGATGAGATTCCCTGAAGCAGCAGTAGAGGAGAGAAGAAGTCCTAGGACTGAGCCTTAAGGAAATGTAACCTTTAATGATGGTGTAAAAGAGGAACACAGAAAAAAAAAAATCAAGAAAAGAGTGATGAGGGGCACCTGGGTCGCTCAGTCGGTGCCGAGCGTCTGACTTGGCACAGGTCATGATCTAACGATTCATGAGTTCGAGCCCCACATTGGGCTCTCTGCTGTGAGTGCAGAGCCTTCTTTGGATCCTCTGTCTCCCTCTCTCTCTTTCTCTCTCAAAAAAATAAACACCAAAAAAATAAAAAAAAAGAGTCATCAGCTAAGTAGAAAGAAATTTGGAGATTATGATTTCATGGGAAGAGTGTGTTTTAGGAAGCAAAGAATTTATCAGATCCTAACGAGGTATTAGGTAAATTAAAGAAATAATCATTTTATTTACGTCATGCATGTCATGGGTCATTGAGTGATGATTACGGAAAAGGAACTTCTGTTTCTTCCAAAGTTGGAGACAAGGTCATCTAACAGTAAAGAGAGCAATGGAAGGATTGTTAGACCTTTGAGGAGAATCCGAAAGAATTTGACTTAGTTGTTCCAGAGCATGTGAACAAGTTGAGTGGAGAAATGTAGTAAGTGGCTGTTGGGATGAAGTTGGTGATACTTAATTTATAGTAATTTCAGTCCTGTTGTGATGTTTCTCTGGTGCTCAACTGGCAAGGTTAAGCGTGTTGATGTAAAAAGTAGAAAGTTGGTTTTATTCAGGGTTGGAGCTTTATTGACAGAGGAAAATGAGCAAAAAGAAATAAAAGGGTTGAAAATGTTGGTGAAATAAGACATTATGGCATCTGTGCTGGTTAAGGGATTCAGAAGGAAATACTGGGTAGGGAAAGAAAGATTTAAGCATTTAATTGAATGACTGAATAGGTTTATAGAGTAAAGGATTTTATTAGGATGTGGTGTCGTATTCAAAGATTAAAATGCTCTGTCTTCGAAGAGCTTTTATTTTGTTTACTTACTCTAAAGTCTTATTATATTTAATATATTTACTTACCCGCTATTCACTGACACTTGGATTTGATGTAAATATATCTTCATCAGCCTGTCCTCCTTGGCCAGTTGAATTAGTAGTGGGTCATGAGAGGAAAAAACAGATACTCTGTATGTACAGTGAGACAGGACTACAAATAGAAAATGAGATAGTTTTCATTGACATTTTCAAATGGAGAAAAAAGGGACAGTAACCCGTGGTTATCAAATGCATATTAAAAAAGAACTTAGCGGTGTGCTGGGTGGGTGACTCAGTCGTTTAAGTGACCGACTCTTGATTCTGGCTCAGGTCATGATCTCACGGTTCATGAGTTCAAGCCCTATCTATGTCAGGCTCTGCAGCTGGTATCACAAAGCCTGCTTGGGTTGGGATTCTCTTCTCCTCCCCTCCCCTCCCCTCTCTCTGCCCTTTCCCTACTTGCACCATCTCTCTCTCTCAAAATAAATAAATTAAAAATGGAAGAAATTAGGAGTTTCAATACTTTGTTTTTTCTATTCCCCTGGAAAGTTTTGAAACTGGAGATAGTTAATATCTTTTTTAGAAAATGAAACAAATGATGAATTTCCTTAATTCTTCCTTGAAAGAAGAAAGGATTGCATATCTTCCTGTTCTGGATTCATCAGGAGAAGAAGCATATTCAAGTATTTCATACATCAAACCACAGACAATTTGTAATAGTATCACTAATTTTAAGGGCAATTCCTTGTTACTGTTTCTGGCTTTTCTAATTTAAGCCTACCAAATAATAAGATTACCAAATAATCTTCATTATTTTCCAGGTCTTTATGTACCCAGGTATAGTTGTAAAATTTAATGGCAGGAAGTTCTAAATAGTTGGCTTTAGTTTCATTGAAAAAGTAGATTTTGAAACTATTTGTATTTGGTTGCCTTTGAGTCTTTGGAAAGGATGCTCTTAGTGTTCTGTTTTTTTTTTTGTTTTTTTTTTTAAATTTTTTCCCAACGTTTTTTATTTATTTTTGGGACAGAGAGAGACAGAGCATGAACGGGGGAGGGGCAGAGAGAGAGGGAGACACAGAATCGGAAACAGGCTCCGAGCCATCAGCCCAGAGCCCGACGCGGGGCTCGAACTCACGGACCGCGAGATCGTGACCTGGCTGAAGTCGGACGCTTAACCGACTGCGCCACCCAGGCGCCCCAGTGTTCTGTTTATAAAGACAGATTTTTTTCTTTAACACGGTGATGTTTATGTTACCTCCATATGTGGATGGATATTTATAGAGTATATTTTTCATTCGAGTTAAAAAAAAAAGTATTTGCTATTGTAGAAAAACGTCAGGTGGAGAAACCGGACACTTTCACAGAAAAATTAATTACTCAGATCATAAAAAATCTTCAAGTGAAAATTTCCAACATCCATATTCGTTATGAAGATGATGTAAGTATTTTAATAGGTGAAACTTATTTTTATATTTCCATATATATACTTTATGGTTTGTTGACACCTGCTCTGTTGTGGCCAGCCTATTGGATGCCGGGAAGTGGAGGGACACAGATCTGAAGGTGACCTGATCTTTCTGTTTTGTAATCATAGTTTCAATTTGCAGTGTTTAATGCCTTGATTACACTTTGCTAAAATGTTCAAAAATCAGATAATGAAGGAAAATGCCTTCCTCTATTGCAGTCACCTTGGGTAGTTGGGCATTATGTAGTTGGCCAGTCACGTATTTTTAGAATACTTTATATTTGCCTCTTGGAAGTTATAGTGCTCTAGGAATGAGTAGAGGTAGATTTAGATTGTTTATCTCAAATAGATCCTGTGTCTCTAAAATGCATAATTATTGGCTTCTCACAGTACTATTGTGAAGTCAGTTTTTTGATAAACTGGTTTTTTATACATTGAAAAATACAAAGATTTATTATTGTGCAACACTAATACATGGATACTTAAAATTTTAATATTAGAAAAAACACAGGAATAAAGGTTGTTCTAAAAAGTAGTAAAACGTTTTTGAGTATTTGAAAAAGAATGTTTCCCAGAAAACGAACTTTTTCTGTAATTTTGTTTAACCACTAAAAATCTGAGTAAAATTTGCTCTTTTCTCTTTAGATCACAAATCGAGACAATCCATTGTCATTTGGTATTTCCCTTCAAAATCTCAGCATGCAGGTACTTTGTTTAAAAAGCAGTTTAACCATATTGTGCAGTTCATCAAGCTATTACTGTTCTTGTATGCTAGCATCAAAAATAGGTGTCTATGTAGAATTGGTACAGAAAGTGCCTGAGGTAGATTGGAATTCGGGGCAGGTAGTTTAGCATTTCAAAAAATGTTTGATAATCAAATTTAGTTTAAAATATGAAGGCCTATTATTTGCAGAATATAGTTGATATTTTTTCCTTAAAAAATCCATTTCTTAAATAAATACAAAATAAAAGTAATGTTTATTTCAGAAGCTGATAAATCATGAAAAACATAAAGAAATCACTCATTTTCTTACCACCATTATTAATATGGTGGCAAACTTGGTTCCTGATTTTTCAAATTGAGGAATTTTTAAAGTATGGGAGCAAATAGAGGATTATGAAACATTGTTGCATCAGTGTTGTGGACAGTTGAGGAATCTGTCATTTGGTTTATATTTTGAATACTTTTAAAGAATAAACTGTTAGGAATAAAGTTTAAAACGCTTTTGTTTCCTAGTCTTACCCTTCTCCCAGAGATAAACATCCTAAATTTTTAAACTTTGTTATAATATGTCAATTAGAAATGTATAATACCGGTAGGTTTTTAAAAGTTTACATAAATACTTTACATGATTTTTCTATAAATTTTCATTTTCTCTTCACAGTGTTAATATTTACTTGTGTTGCTACATGTAATTCAATTCAGTTTAATTGCTCTGTAGTATTTCATTACATGCTTTATTTATATCCATTGAGTTTTTGTGTACAGTTTCTTCTTAAAACATGGACCTACTACAAGCAAAAGAAGAAAAGCCAAATTAAAAGTTATTCACTAAAGTTGGGTGGGGTAAACTGTCAAATGCTGCTGTTAGTTTGAAAAATAAGGATGAGAATTACATTGGGTATGGCAACATGTGGGTCATGGGTAACTGTGACAGAGCGGTTTTGACCATCCCCTTTGGGAGACTTTAGAAACTGGTCCCCTAGTGCAGACCTGTTCAGTTAGAAACTCAGCTGGGGGCCCAACAATCTAGGGTTTAGAAAGCCCTCCAGGTGATTTTGATACACACTAAAGTTTGAAAGTCACTGTTGTCATCTGTTCAGTTCTCTACCAGAAAATGAAAACCATTTTTGTAGAATAAGCATCTAAACACTCGATTGCCCTCAGTGGCTTCTCATTGCTATTAGAATAAAGTCAATAGTGTTGTTTTAAAATAGTTTTAATCTATGTTAATCTGACCCCTGGTAACATCTGGTTTCATCTCTTTTGTTTTTGCTTTATGTTCTCTGGCAATACTGGGCTTCTTCAATTCCCTGAACATGTTGTATATTTGCATGTTTTCCTACTCTGAATCATATTGCCTACTAACCTTAAAATCAATAATTTCTAATTTTTTTTTAATGTTTATTTATTTTTGAAAGAGAGTGGGAGTGGGGGGCGGGGAGGGGCGCTGAGAGAATTGGAGACCCAGAATCCCAATCCCTCTGAGCTGTCAGCACAGAGCCTGACATAGGACTCAAACCCACGAACTGTGAGATCATGACCTGAGCTGAAGTCGGGTGCTCAGCTGACTGAGCCACTCAGGTGCCCCTTAAAATCAGTAATTTCTATCCATATATCATGTATTAGTCATCACTTTCTCCATTACCCGCTGAGTTTGAGGCTCCTACATTATTCTGAGAACTGTGTATTTAACCTCTGTGGTGGCACTTACCTGTTTGTGATTGCCTGTTGACTTGTTTGCTTTTTCAGTCACCAGTGAGCTCTTTGAAAACAGAGACTTTGTTGTGGTTAATATCCTTTCACTGAAGGTTTTCAAGGACATTTTCATGGGAAATTGGTCAAGGGCATGTTGATAACAATTTATCAGTCAGCCATTTCATGTGCTGTGACACTTTCACTGTTTTTATTTTCAGACAACTGATCAATTCTGGATTCCATGTTTACATGATGAAACTGAGAAACTCTTTCGTAAGGTAAAATAAATATCCTGTCAACCCATAGACTTGATAAAAAAGACTTTTATTAAGGATTCGTGTGAGTTTTTATTTGCTTAACTTGATTATATGATTCAGTGATTTGAGACTTCTGAAAATAGCGTATGTTTATCATTTAAAGAAAATGAGATGTGTAATAAACTTGATTTATTTTCAGTTAATCCGATTGGATAACCTTTTTGCCTATTGGAATGTGAAGTCTCAGTTGTTTTACCTTAATGATTATGATGAATCATTGGTAAGTAAATCTTTTTGGGATGTGTATATCTGCTTTTGTTAGTATATTTTGCATTTGGTTTTATTCATCGTCATTTATTAACATACCGTAGTTTGTGGTCTTTTTTCCTAGACAAAATCCATTAGCAGCATTTACAGAAATATGTGAATATATATGTGCCTGTACACAAATGTGTATAGACCCATTTTTTTGTATAATTGACGATTTTGTATAATTGACAATTATATTGAGATCTATATACATAATTTCACGTGTGCACGGTAATGGTTCAGCATTTGTATATAACGTGAAATGATTACAATAAGTCTAACATCTGTTACCGTACATAGTTAAAAACTTTTAATGAGTACTTTTAAGATTTACTCTCTCAGTAACTTTAAAATATGCAATATGAGGGACACCTGGGTGGCTCAGTCTGTTGCATGTTCGACTTTTAATTTTGGCTTAGGTCATGATCTCCCAATTTGTGGAATCAAGCCCTGTGTCGGACTCAGCACTGAGCATGGAGCCTACTTGGGATTCTTTCTCTCCCTCCCTCCCTCTCTCTGTCTCTCTCTGTCTCTGTCTCTCTCTGTCTCTGTCTCTGTCTCTCTGTCCTTCCCCCACTATTGTTTGCTCACTATCTCAAAATAACTTTAAAAAAATGTACAATGATATTACTAACTATAGTTGCCATGTTGTTACATTACATACATCCTCATAACTGACTTCTTTTATAACTAGAAGTTCTTACCTTTTGATTCTGTTTACACATTATGCATATTTCCCACTCTGACAACCACCAATCTGTTCTCTGTACCCATGAGTATGAGCTTGGCTTTTTTTTCATTTTTATTTTTAATTTTTTTAAGCATTCTACGTGTAAGGTCATAGGGTATATGTCTCTCTGACTTATTTCACTTAGCATAAGGCCTCAGGGTTCATCCATGCTGCAGATGGTAAGATTTCCTTCATTTTAATGGCTGAATGATACTCCACTGTGTATTTATACTATATTTTCTTTATCCATTCATCTATCAATAGACATGTAGGTCTTTTCCATATTTTAGCTATTAGAATTAATGCTGCAGTGAACATGGAGGTGCACATATCTTTTCTAGCTCATGTTTTGCTTTTCTTTGGGTAAATGTTCAGCAGTGGAATTGTTGGATCATATGGTAGTTCTTTTAATTTTTTGAAGACCCTCCATACTCTTTTCTGTAGGGGTTGCATCTATTGATATTTCTACCCACAGTGCGTAAGAGTTCAGTTTTCTCCACATCCTTGCCAACACGTGTTATTTCTTGTTTTTTTGATAATAACCGTTTTAGGGTACCTGGGTGCCTCTGCCAGTTAAGCATCCCCGTGTTGGGCTCCATGCTGGGCATGGAGCCTACTTTAGAAAACAGTTAATAACCATTCTAACAGGTGTTAGTTGCTTTTGATTTGCATTCCCCTGATGATAAGTGGTGTTGACTTACCTTTTCATGTATCTGTTGGCCATCTGTCCCGAAAATGTCTTTTCCAATCCTCTGCCCATTTTTTAATTGGATTATTTCTCTGAAATTGGGTTGTAGGAGTTCTTCATATATTTTGCATATTGACCACTCATCTGATAAATGATTTGCATATATCTTCTCCTCTTCAGTAGGTTGCCTGTTCATTATATTGATGGCTTCCTTTGCTTTGTAGAATCTTTTTAGTTTGATGTGTTCAACTTACTTTTGTTTTTTTTTTCTTTTCTTTAAACTAAACATTTTTTAAGTTTACATCCAAATTAGTTAGCGTATAGTGCAGCAATGATCTCAGTAGTAGATTCCTTAACGCCCCTTACCCATTTAGCCCACCCCCCCCCCCCCAGCCCACAACCCCTCCAGTAACCCTCAGTTTGTTCTCCATATTTGAGTCTCTCCCTGTTTTTCTATTATGTTTGTTTCCCTTCCCTTATGTTCATCTGTTTTGTCTCATAAAGTGCTCATATGAGTGAAGTCATATGACTTTTGTCTTTCTCTGACTAATTTCACTTAGCATAATACCCTCTAGCTCCCTCCATGTAGTTGGAAACGGCAAGATTTCATTCTTTTTGATTGCCGAGTAATTGTATATTGTGTATATATACTATGTATATGTATATATATACTATAAACATTGGGGTGCATGTGTCCCTTTGAAACAGCACACCTGTATCCCGGGGATAAATGCCTAGTTGTGCCATTGCTGGGTGGTAGGGTAGTTCTATTTTTAGTTTTCTGAGGAACCTCCATACTCTTTTCCAGAGTGGCTGCACCAGCTTGCATTCCCATCCACTTGTTTTTCTTTAGTTTTCTTTTGGTGTCAGGTCCAAAATGTCTTCGGCAAGACCAGTGTCAAGGTACTTACTGCCTATCTTTTCTTTCAGGATTTTTATGGCTTCAGGTCTTTAATCTATTTTGAATTAATTTTGTGTATGGTCTAAGGTAGTGGTCCAGTTTCATTTTCTTGCATGTGGCTGTCCAGTTTTCCAAACACCACATATTGAAGAGACTCTCCTTTCCCCACTGTACATTTTTGGCTTCTTTGTGGAAATTAATTGACCATACATATGCATGGATATATTTCTGGGCTCTTTATTCTATGCCATTAATCTGTGTGTCCGTTTTTATGCCAATACCATACTGTTTTGATTACTGTAGTTTTGAATAGAATTTGAAATCAAGGCTTGTGATATCTCCAGGTTCTTTCTCAAGATTAATTTGGTTTTTGAGGTCTGTTGTGGTTCCATACATATATTAGGATCATTCTATTTCTGTGAATAATGCCATTGGAAATTTACAGGGATTGCATTGAATTTGTAGATTGCTTTGGCTAGTATGGACTTTTTAACAATGTATCTTGAAATATGGAGCATGGAATATGGTCCCTTTTTTTGGCATCTTTAGTTTGTCTCTTCAGTGTCTTACAGTTTTTGGTGTACAAGTCTTTGGCTTCCTTGGTTTAATTTATTCCTATGTATTTTATTCCTTTTGATGTAATTGTAAATTGGGTTGTTTTCTCAATTTCTCTTTCTGCTACTTCATTATTAGTGTGTAGAAATGCAGATTTCTGTATGTTAATTTTGTATCCTACAATTTTACTGAATTAATTAGTTTTAACAGTTTTTGGTGGAGTCTGTAGGGTTTTCTATATAGAATGTTATATCATCTACAAACAGTGATAGTTTTACTTCTTCCTTTCCAATTTGGATGCCTTACATTTTTTTTCTTGCCTAATTGCTGTGGCTAGGACTTCTAATTCTGTGGTGAATAAAAGTGGCAAGAGTAGTGGGCATCTTTGTCTAGTTCCTAATGTTAGAGGAAAAGCTTTCAGGTTTTAACTATTGAGCATGATGTTAGCTGTGGGATTGTCATATATGGCCTTTCTTATGTTAAGGTGTATTTCCTTCATTCCCACTTTCTTAAGATTCTTTATCATAAATGGATGTTGAATTTTGTCAAATTTTATATATGTGTCTGTACACAAATATATAAAAACACACAGATATATTCAAATAGTTCCTAGAACATTCTTTAATAGTAGTAGTTTAATGGGATATTGTCTAACCAGTTTAATATTTTCCATAGCTAAGTCCTCCTAAGTTTGAGTTTTTTATTTTTTAAATTGTTTTTCAACTTTTTTTTTTTTTTTTTTTTTTTTTGCATATGGTAGGATTTTGTAGAATAAAGATCTGTTGGCATGAATATAAATAAAAGCAGTTTGTCTTTTAATAGGACAGCTTGAGGAATGGTATTGTCAATAAAAATATTGTTCCAGAAGGTTATGATTTTGGTAAGTACATTTTATAAAATAAGTACAATTAAAGTAATTGGTATAAATTTTAATGAACATTGTTAATGTCACTGTGATGTTTCATGTTAATTTTGTCATATAAGTCAAGGTATTTATAATACATATGCACAAATAAAACAGCTAGCTGTTCAATGCCCTTCATTGTTGGGGAACTTTTTGCTATATTTCAAAACTGTAGGAAAGAAAAATGTCCCGAGAGAGGATGTAATAAATGTGGTAAATCTCTAAGGATTATTCATAATAATTATAATGTTAAGACATTTTAAATGGCAAATACAGTTTAATAAGGCTAGCTGCCATAGTCTGTAGTGTAATCTTACTATTTTTAAAACGTATATTTAAAACTTTTCTTCTCCATACTTGCATTTGGTTCCAAATTTTCTGAAATGAACATGTACTTTTAAGAAATGAGTAAAATTTCAAGTTGAAAGGAGTAGCATTTCTTGTACTCTGTAGGTACTCAGTAAATACTGATTGGTGAGTGGGTAACTTCTTTATTAGCTTTGGTCGTCTGATGTCTTCAGTGATTCTTTGCTGTATTCTTCTACCTTCATGATTATACTTTATTAATTTCCTAAAGTTGAGTCTTGTTTTCACTCTTAAACTATCCATTTCATGGTTTTGGTTTTATTTTCTAGATTATTTTCATCAAAGGAAACATTAGGAACAGATGAGATTTCTTGTCATGTGTATCGATGATTCTCCTGTCTGTCACTTAGGTTTGACTTATTCTCCTTTGCCCTGCTGTCATTTCCTGCTGCGATAGTCAGGACCTGATGAGAGAGAAACCACACAGTAATTTGAGCAGGGGAAGTTTAATATAAAAAATGACTGTAACAGGGGATTGGAGTCACAAAGGATTGGCTAACAAGTAGAGAGAACTCTAAAGAAAAAAAGGAATGGTAGAAGGAACTGCCCCTACCCTAGGACTAAGATGGAGTGCCCAGAGAAGAGGGTCTGCCTGCCTCAGCATGGAGATCTATGTGACCAGGGCTCACCGATTGCCAGGAAAGTCTCTAAACTTGTTGGAAATTCACCCTCAGGAACTTTATGGATTCTAATAGAGATTTGTCCTGTGGGAGGCACTTCACTGGAGAACTGCATTAGGGTGCTGGGAGAATTTGCTGGCTGCTGCTAGTCACCGTGCAGTTCAGGAGGCTGGTGCTGAAGAAGTCTGTCATAGTGTAGGAGCTGCTGTCATACCATAGGAGCGGGACTCTGAAGGAGCAGAATTCTGTAGGAGCCATTTTGTGGGAGCTGGGTGGTAGAAAAACCATGGCACTGCAGGAGTCTGTGGAATGAGCACATTAGAACCAGCAAACAGAACTCCTCTTACAGTCTCTCTCCGGCGCCCTCTACTGATAAAGATTAGTATTACGCTAGCTGGTAAAGAAAAAATATTTCAAGGGCCCAAGTCTAGTTTTTAGAATAGGCAATGAAGGATGAATTCAGAGTTCACAGATAATAAATTGATAATTGGCATACCTGTTGGAGAGGGAAGGAGGACTGAAGGCTTTTTTTTTTTTTTTTATTTAATGGGAGAGTCAACAGCTTATTCATAGGTTGAGATGAGAATCATCTGTAGAACAAGAATAAATGAAGCAAGATAGAGAAGGGATAATTTCTTTATTGATGTGGGTAAAAGGGGATAGGATCTCATGCACAAGTGGAGTGCTTTTCCACACAGAGAACATGATTAGTTCAATTATGAGACAGATTTCAGGCGTGAGACACAAGTCGTGATACTGGGTGGGCAGTAGAGATGGTGATAGTTTATGGAATTTCTTTGATGAGCTCTTACTTCTTAATATGTGAGGTGTTGGGAGGTTTTTGGAGGGAGGAGAGGCTGTGAAATACCCATGTAGGTTAACGGGAGGGAGAATTGACTAGAACCGTGTTCTCAAAGTGCAGTTCAGACTAGCAGCATCAGTATTACTTGGAAACTTGTTAGCAATGTAAATCCTAGGGCTCATCCCAGACAGACTGAATCGGAACCTCTGAGAGTGAACCTTGGCAATCTATGTTTTAATAGGCTTTCTTGGTGATTTTGATTAATACCAAATTTTGAGAGCCACTGAGATAGGGTAGGGGTTGGGCAATTTTTTTTTTTTTTTTTTTTTTAAGGGCCATGTAGTAAATTAAGTATTTTTCAGTTTGAAGGCCATGTGTATACAGCCTCTGTCGCATATTTTTCTTTTTTCCTTTAAACAACCGTGTAAAAGTGTAACAATCATTCCTAGTTCACTGCTTGTGCAAAAATATGCTGTGGGTATGGATTTGGCCTGTCCTTGACTAAACGTTGTATGATTTCTCAACAACATTGAGGAACTGTGGGATTTATGACATAGTGAGGCCGATCTGTGTGACTGCGTAATTTTTTTTTCCCCGATAAAATTCAACTTCTGTGGTAGATTATAGGTGTAGAATACATGGTGAGGGGTTTTATCCAGAATTAGGGTTTTGCCTGATCACTGACAAAAGTGAGAAGGACAAAGGAATGAAGAGTGAATGCAGGGCAATGATTAACATAACCGATCATAGAATTTTAATAGGGTGGGGAGGGAACTGAGGACAGAGAAAGAATAGGATCAATGAGTGTTAGGTTCCACAGGACCTGGAGGTTTGGTATCAGAATACTAGAGAGGTACGTGGTGGCGGTAGGAGAGTTGGATGCTTGACCCTGAATTTATGGAGAGGGCGGGGCTATGGGCATGATGAGGTTTAGTGGATGAAGTAAGGGGTAGGAGTCCAAGGTTCTGAGAGGCTTTGGTGTTGGAAAGAGCATTTGTATGTGGAAATCACTTGGAAATTAGAGTCGCCAGGAGCTAAAATCAGAGAGAGGTAGGAGAGATTGTAACCCAGGGATGGATAGAGATTGCGACCAGGGAGGGTATGGGAGTTGTGTAGTCTTCCACGTAACATGAGAAAGGTGGGGGAGAGGAATCATTTTAGTGGTTTATTGCTTTGTACGTATCCTTCCATTTACATGTAAGTTTTTCTTATTTTTCACTGTGTGGTATTTTATTGTATGGATGTACCATGATGAATTTAACCAGTCTCCTATTGTGGAATATCTTCTTGTTTTATTCAAGTTCAACATATGTATATAATTGAGTATAATATGTTGAGTACATTTGAATGCTCAATGTGAAAAAATTAAGTGCTGTGCCTTGGGGATGATTAAAACCAGAGGAATGTACCATGTTCTTACACAGATTAGCTGATAATTTAATAGTTGATCTCTCTATAGATTGAGCTGCTACTGGCCTCCCTTTGCAAGAATATTGTTATCCTTTTTTGATACTAAATATAAAAGGTTTAGTTTAATCTGTCTTAGATTATGGGTTGAGCCAGAAAGGTTATCCTGGGTAAACTCTCACTCATCTTCTCAAATCTCCTTTTACAAGTCAAAAGGAGGCAGATGGATACATAGAAACTGACCAGAAATTCAAAAATTATAATTCTATAATAGAAGTCAGTGTTTAAATAAAATCTCTTTCCTCTTAGCATTTTGAATGTAATTCTTTTAAAACTGTATTTTTGTCAACATTTTTTACACTATTTTTGCCTTTTAGAGAGTGTTCCTGTCTTTAAGGGTTATGTTGGTGTTTTGAGGGGAATTTCAGTTAGTCTGTTTACTTAAAGAAGAAAATATAAATTATAGTTAGGAAAAAGATAAAAGAATCTTTTAATTGACAGTTCATCTAACCGAATTATAGCAGTGTGCAAACCTGGGAAAGTAGAAAGAGTATAAGAAATGAAAATCAATATTTTCAACTCCATCCCTTTAGTACTTAGAGACTCTTGAAATATAACTCAATTTAAATTTTTAAAATTTGCCTTTCTCTGTAAGGCTTATTTCACTTAGCATCACACTCTCCAGTTCCGTCCATGTTGCTACAAAGGGCCATATTTCATTCTTTCTCATTGCCACATAGTACTCCATTGTGTATATAAACCACAATTTCTTTATCCATTCATCAGTTGATACACATTTAGGCTCTTTCCATAATTTGGCTGTTGTTGAGAGTGCTGCTATAAACATTGGGGTACAAGTGCCCCTATGCATCAGTACTCCTGTATCCCTTGGGTAAATTTCTAGCAGTGCTACTGCTGGGTCATAGGGTACCATATGTTTTCACTCTTATGTGGATCCTGAGAAACTTAACAGGAACCCATGGGGGAGGGGAAGGAAAAAAAACAGGTTAGAGTGGGAGAGAGCCAAAGCATAAGAGACTCTTAAAAAATGAGAACAAACTGAGGGCTGAATGGGGGGTGGGAGGGAAGAGAGGGTGGGTGATGGGTATTGAAGAGGGCATCTTTTGGGATGAGCAATGGGTATTGTATGGAAACCCAATTTGACAATAAATTTCATATATTAAAAAAATAATAAAGAAGAGGTATATATAAAAAAAATTTTTTTAATTTGCATTATTTTCCAGTGTTTCGTCCCATATCTGCTAATGCCAAACTTCAGATGAATCGGCGATCGGATTTTGACTTCTCTGCACCCAAGATAAACCTGGAAGTTGAGTTACATGAGATAGCAATTGAATTTAATAAACCACAGGTGATTTTTTTTAAAATGAAATTTTGAATTGAGTTATAATTTGATAAAAGCAGAACCAAGATACTTTTTAATGTTTATTTTTCAGAACTAAGATTTTTAAATGTATTTCAGAAATCCACAGTGTCTTAGAGTAACATTTAACTTTTTAAACAGTTGAACACAAAATCTGAAACATTTAATAGACTTAATATTTTCTTTCTTTAGTATTTCAGCATTATGGAGCTTCTTGAGTCAGTTGATATGATGACGCAAAATCTGCCATATAGGAAATTCAAACCTGATGTACCTCTTCACTATCATGCCAGAGAATGGTAATATGGCTTAGTTTTTTTTAATTGAGGTATAATTTGACATACTACATTAGTTTAAGGTTTATAATGATTCAATATTTGTATATGTTGTGAACTGATGACCACAGTAAGTCTGGTTAACCTCCATCACCAGATAAAATGACAAAATTTTTTTCCTTCAGAGTTTTTATGATCTCTTAGCAACTTTCAAATATGCAGTGTAGTATCAACTATTGTTACCGTGCGGTACATTATATCCTCATGACTTATTTTATAACTGGAAGTTTGGATCTTTTAATCCCCTTCACCCATTTTAACCACTGCCTATGCCTCATCTCTGTCATCTACCAGTCTGTACTCTGTATTTATGAACTCGGTTTTTTTATTTTTGTTTTTTGAGATACCATATATAAGTGAGATCATACAGTGTTGATCGTTCTTTGTCTAATTTCACTTAGCATAATGTCCTCAAGGTCCATCTATGTTGTCACAAATAGCAAGATTCATTCCTTTTTAGCACTGAATAATATTCCATTGCATGTGTGTGGATGTGTATGTATACATCCACATTTTCTTTATCCATTTATTCATTGATGGACACTTAGGTTGTTTCCATATTTTGACTGTTGTTATTAATGCCACAGTGAATACTCAGGGTACATATGTTTTTGTACTAGTGTTTTCATTTCCTTCACATGAACACCCAGAAGTAGAATTGCTTGATCTAATTTTTTAAATTTATAATATATAGCATAAAAATGAATTTATTGACTTTAACTTTTTAAGATATTCTTAAAGGACAGATAGAAACTGTTTGATTTATGGCTTTTGCTTATTATGTTAAATTGAGTTAAGGGATTCTAAGAAAATTAAAAAAAAATTTTTTTTAATGTTTTTATTTATTTTTGAAACAGAGCATGAGCAGAGGAGGGGCAGAGAGAGGGGGAGATGCAGAATCTGACGCAGGCTTTAGGCTCTGAGCTGTCAGCACAGAGCCCGATGTGGGGCTCGAACTCATGGAGTGTGAGATCATGACCTGAGCTGAAGTCAGACGCTTAACCGACTGAGCACCCAGGCGCCCCAAGGGATGCTAAGAAAATTTATAAAAGGAGATACTAGAATACCATTCATTAACTATAGTTTTGGGATTATTAAAAACTATATCCTAGTTTGTGTCTAGCAATATCTTTTTAAAAGAAAAATCCAAACTTTTGTATTAGATACTTTAAGCCTATATAATTGAACTTGAAAGTCGGGTTATGTGTGTGAAGTATAACCCCTTTCTAAATTCCAAAGTCTTGGAGTGCCTGGGTGGCTCAGTTGGTTAAGTGTCTGATTTCAGCTCAGGTCGTGATCTCACTGTTTGTGAGCTTGAGCCCCGCGTCGGGCTCTGTGCTGACAGCTGAGAGCCTGGATCCTACTTCAGATTCTGTGTCTCCCTCTCTCTCTGCCCCTCCCCCCCAAAAATAAACATTAAAAAATGTTTCTAAATTCAGAAGTCTTAATCGCTTATTAAGCTCTTGCTGTTTCTAGAAGTTGGAAATACTTTTAATTTAGTTGGCTCTTAATTACTATTCAGGTGACTAAAGTGCTATTTGCCAAGTAATATTTCCATAGTTTTTCTGTAGAGCTATATTTTTTGTAACAAAATTTAGTGATTTTGTTTATTTCCACTTTGGAAGGAGGTAAGATTAATAATGTAGTCTTAAATAGGGCTGGGAAAAATCAGATACTCAGTACACCATTTTGATAGTCTGTGTACTATATAGGTACATATGTTGTTTTGGAGTGGAAGTAACTTTATTTCCTACCGTTGGTTTGAGGGTGTTAAGTGTAGGGTTTTGTTTTTGTTTTTGTTTTTTTACTATAGGTGGACTTATGCTATACATGGCATTCTGGAAGTAAATGTCTGCCCCCGGTTACGGATGTGGTCATGGAAGTATATTAGAGAACACAGGCAAAAAATGAAGCAGTATAAAGAACTGTATAAAAAAAAGATAACAACTAAGAAGCCAACTGGTGAACTTCTCCTCTCTTTGCAGGTTAGCATTTAAAAAGAATGTTGAACATTTTATGCTACATAACTCTTCCGTTTTTAGTGACTAACACTTCCTTCTTCAATTTTGACTGACTCTGTCTTTTAACTTAGACTTTTTCGTACTCGTGTTCTTAATTTACTTGGGTGATATGAGCTCTGGTGATATTCTCCTGTGACCTGTTGGAATTAGAGACTATTCTGAATCTGCGGAGATCTGGGTTCATGCAAATAGTCATTTGAAGCCTCACACTATGACGTTTTTAACCTCAAAAGCCTAAAAAGCATTTGCCGCATTGATTCCAATCTTCTCTGTGTCTCTATTTCAAAGCCTTACATTATCTGTCACCGTTCCATTTCTCTGTTACATCTGACGGTGTTAATTAAATAAATTTCTTGACTTTTATACATACCACGCTTACGTTTGTAGCCAAGTCCATCTGCCTTTCCTCATCTCTCTCTCTCTCTCTCTCCCCCCCCCACACACACACTTTTACTCATTCTTAAAGGTCTACTTAAGTACCATCTCTTGTATGGACTTTCCTGAACTTTTTACCCATACAGAGAGCCTTCTTTGTCTTAGTTTTGTGGAATTTCTAGTCTTAACCAGCAACTTTATGCTTCATTATCTGTCTTGAGAACTCCCTAAATACTAGTCTTTTAGCATTATAGTATATTCTAGATGGGCTTGTTTTGTGGGATAAAGTTCAGTTCAGGGAGACTGAGGGAAGGTACCTTCTTGAAATTAACCATTCTGAATCTAGGCCAGATTCCAATTAGGAGCTCCCTGAAGACTGAGCTTTATTTTTATTTCGAGGTGGGAGACTTTCTGCAGACTTAGACTAATTAGGAATGCTTGGGTTTAGAGGCCTTTTGGGATGGATACAGATTTCCTTACTTGTTATTTTGGATCTTAACCTGAATCCTACAAGTCTGCTGGAATAGTAGAATCCTGAGTCAAGCTGTTTTCTAGATAATAGTAGGTCATGTTTGCTTCTCCTAGGGAGGATAAAAAGATTTTAGCAGGAAATTCTTAAAAGCAATCATGGAAATAATGTATTGATAGGATGAAATATTTAGCTTATCTCAGTTTATTTCAGTAGCCAGAAAAACTTTGGAAAATGTAGGATTTCAAAATAAGTTTTAAATGTATACAGATCGACTTGCTTTATATTACAGATGGCACCAACTGTGCATATAATATGAAGGATTTATAATTTTTAGTTGAAAGTGACACTAATGTGTTTACCCTTGTTGTAGTAAAACCCCAAAATCATTTTAAGCAGTACCTGTATGATACCTCTTAGTATGTGTCTGTGAATCATGCAAGGTTGTGACACCCGTGTGCATGACATGTATGGTTTCTTTGTTAAGGTTATTCCATCAGTACAGTTTCCAGGCTGACCCATATATAAGCACTGCGTCTCAGAATTTAACAGGAATATTATGTTGATAGATGATCTATTTTCTGCTTCCTATTACATTTTTGCTTTAGTGCAGCAATTTGATTATATATGCAATTTTATAATTTTTATAATCTTTATATAGGTATATAAAGTTATTTCAAACACACTTTTGTTTATATTTTTAGGAGTTGGAAAAGATCTTGGATGTATTTAATATAACTATATCAAGACAACAGGCAGAAGTTGAGGTAATTCCAGATTATGTTTCAATTAGTAAAAGTAAATCTAGATTCCGTGTAGATTTGACAGATGTAGTCATATTATTAGTGTTGTGCTATAATATGCTGTTTCCTGGAAGGGGTTCAAATTTGCCTCTTGTAGTATAAGAAAACTTGATTTAATGTTTTGCCCCATCCATTTAAATTAGGTCCTATGGGGAAAAAATTCTTTCTGAATAATTTGGCTTATCAAACACTCAGTTCATATGAGGGTGAAAATCCAATGTTGGGGGGAGTCGTGTGATCACCGTGACTTGTAAGACAGTAGGGCTGATCGTCCTCTGGTAGTCCTACATTCTCAGGTTTGGCTGATGTTGCAGTTACTGTGTTTTGTCGTCAGTTTATATGTTTATTTATTCACTGGAATAGTTAAGTTTTGTGTCATATTTCTATTTATTTAGATTGCTAAATAAGGATAATTTGTCATTTATTTGAAAATTTATTTTAGGTAAAGAAAGCTGGATACAGGATTTACAGAGAAGGAGCAAAAGATTCGGAGGACAATAAAGGATGGTTTAGCTGGCTGTGGACTTGGTCAGAACCAAGAAGTAAAGAACAGCCAGATGTTAAGCCTGGAAGTAGGTCCATTTCATTTTATAGTAGTGCAGTTAATCATCAGATTAATTTAGTGTAGCTAATCATCAGGTGTGAAAATAAAGTTCTGCAGAAAATTTTTTAATTGAAATCAGCAAAATATGCATACATATCATATGTAACTTACTCTTACTCTCAATAAAACTCTTATAACATTGCAAATATATATGTCAAAAAATAAATTTTTTACCTTAAAGTTTACAGAAGAACTTTATGCTCAGAGGATTTAGTAAATGCATATAGATAGTAATAAGTGAAAATTTGCAAATGGTATAAGCCATTGTACATTTCTGTTGAAATTGTTTTTGGAAAGGTTTTTGTTTCCTTACCAAATATTTAAGATCATAGCTTTGGAGATTTAGGGGCTTAAGTTTATATCCTGGATCTATCACTTACTAGCAGTGTATCCTAGGCTGATTACTTAAACTCTTTGAATCTCAATTTTGTCATCTGTAAAATGGGAAGATTATGATATTAATACTACCTACTTTGTATGCTAAGTGTGTTGCTTAGCACAATGCCATTAAGTGTGTAATACTGTTAGCCATTTTTTGAGCTTAATACAAATACTTAGAAATTTATATTGCTAAATTTACATATTTAGCAATTTATATTTTTGGAGACTAATCCTTTTAAAATTGCCAATGCCATCCTGACATTCAGGGGTTATGATTTCTTTTTTTAAAATTAAAAAAGGGGTGCCTGAGTGGCTCAGTCAGTTCAGCATCCAACTTCGGCTCGGGTCATGATCTCACAGTTTGTGAATTCGAGCCCCATGTCAGGCTTTGTGTTGACAGTTCAGAGCCTGGAGCCTGCTTCGGATTCTGTGTCTCCCTCTCTCTCTGCCCCTCTCCTACTTGCACTCTGTCTCTTGCTGTCTCAAAAGTAAATAAACATTAAATTTTTAATTAACGAAGTTTTTTTATAATTTCTTAAAAGTATAAAAGGAGTTAAATTTGCATTTCATTTGTTAAAGGCAGCTAAATTATGGGTTAGTTTTATGTTACCAGTTAAGAATGAAAAACACTTCTTTATGATTTGTAGTTCTTGAAGAAATGTTGACACCTGAAGAAAAAGTTTTACTCTATGAAGCAATTGGCTACAGTGAAACAGCAGTTGATCCAACCTTGCCTAAAACAGTAAGATGTTTTATTGCCTTATATACCTTAGAGTTTAATGATAGATAGGCCTGTTTTTAATCATCTCAGAAGTAGGTTTCTGACTTGTTTTGATGTTTGGTCTGTAAGTATTCCTTATTTTAATTTCGAAGGTAAGGATAAAAATTGCCTCTACTTTTTAATGTTAATGTGGTGATAATTTAATATATAAAGGGTTGTTTTTAAAGTATTTTTTGGTTATTGGAAAGAATAAAGTATAGGAATGAGAGTATTTGTTGTATTTACATATATGTTTTCTTCTCGTTTTATTCCTCTGAATACACTCTAGTTTGAAGCCATGAAGTTTTTTGTTCACTTGAAAAGTATGTCTATTGTTCTAAGAGAAAAACGAGAAACACCTGAACTGTTAGATATTGTAGTGGAAGAATTTAGCACTTTGATCGTGCAAAGACCAGGAGCACAAGCAATTAAGTAAGTATTTTTCTTACAAGAAAAAAATTCACAACCTAACAGTATTTTATAAAGACTACTGTGGTTTAACGTATCCTTATGTATTTTTACGAACTTACATTTTGGAATTATTAAAATAACACATGTTCTTAGAAAACTCTATGCTGAGGAAAAGTAGAGGGACACTGAAGAATAATACTAAAATGTCCAAATCACACTATACAAAAACTGCATCAACAATTTGGCTATCATCTGGATATGTCTTTATTTTACTTTTGTTTTTAAAATAGTTTTATTGAGAGATAAAATTAACATACCATGCAATTCATCCGTTTAAAGTGTACAACTCATTAGTATCTTACATGAAATTCACATTGGTATATTTACAGAGTTGTGCAACAATTACCATTATCTTATTTCCAGTACATTTTAACACTCTAAAGAAAAGAAATCCTAGGGGTGCCTGGGTGGCTCAGTTGGTTAAGCATCTGACTTCATTCAGCTCAGGTCATGTTCTCATGGTTCGTGAGTTCAAGCCCAGCGTCGGGCTCTGTGCTGACAGCTCAGAGCCTGGAGCCTGGTTCAGATTCTGTGTCTTCCCGCCCCTCTCCTGCTCATACTGTCTCTCAAAAATAAATAAACATTAAAAAAATTTAAAAGCAAAAAAAGGGGCGCCTGGGTGGCGCAGTCGGTTAAGCGTCCGACTTCAGCCAGGTCACGATCTCGCGGTCTGTGAGTTCGAGCCCCGCGTCAGGCTCTGGGCTGATGGCTCGGAGCCTGGAGCCTGTTTCCGATTCTGTGTCTCCCTCTCTCTCTGCCCCTCCCCCGTTCATGCTCTGTCTCTCTCTGTCCCAAAAAAAATAAATAAATAAATAAATAAATAAATAAAAAAGGCAAAAAAAGAGGGGCGCCTGGGTGGCTCAGTCAGTTGGGCGGCCGACTTCGGTCGGCTCAGGTCATGATCTCGCGGTCCGTGAGTTCGAGCCCCGTGTCGGGCTGTGTGCTGACAGCTCAGAGCCTGGAGCCTGTTTCGGATTCTGTGTCTCCCTCTCTCTGACCCTCCCCTGTTCACGTTCTCTCTCTGTCTCAAAAAAATAAACGTTAAAAAAAAAAATTAAAACAAAACAAAAAAAGAAATCCTACACCTATTAGCCACTCCTCATTCTCCCTTTTCCCCAGTGTAGGGCAAAAAGTAATTTCTAAGAATTTGTCTGTTGGAGGCATTTCAAATGAATGAAATCATAAATTATATGGCCTTTTCTGTCCAGCTCCTTTCACTTAGCATATTTTTCTTTTCTTTTTTTCATTTCGCGTATTTTCAAGGTTCATCTGTTGTATAGCATGAATTAGTGTTGTTTTTTCCCTTTTCTATTGCCCAGTAATATTCCATCATATGGATATACTACATTTTGTTTGCCCATTCATCAAATGATGGATATTTGGCTTGTTTCTACTTTTTGGTTATTATGAGTAATGTTGCTATGAATATTTACTGGCAATATTTTATATGGACAATAGGTTTTAAATTTTCTTAGGTGCATACTTCGGAGCAGAAGTGTTTCCTCATACGGTAACTCTGTGTCTAAATTTTTAAGGAATTGCCAGACTGTCTTCCAAAGAAGTTGCACATTTTACGTTCCTATCAGTAGTGTACTGAAGTTTCTAATTGATCTACATCCTTGCCAACACTTACCTTCCTTTGGATTATAGCCACCCTACTGGGTGTGAATTGGTATCTCACTGTTGTTTTGATTTGCATTTCCCTGATAGCTAATCATGTTAAGCGTCTTTTCGTGTGATCAGGTAGCCGTTTCTGTATATTCTTTAGAGAAATGTGTATTAAGTTATAGCCCATTATTAATTGGGTTGTCTTTTGATTATTCTGCTTTAAGAGTTCTTTTTTTTCCCTTAGCAACTATTTTAATATTTTTTATTATTTATTTAAAACTTAAATCCAAGTTAGTTAACATAGAGTGTAGTAATAATTTCAGGAATAGAAGTTAGTGATTCATCACTTACATATAACACCTAGTGCTCCTCAAAACAAGTACCCTCCTTACTGCCTCTCACCCCTTCAGCCCTTCCCCCTGTCCCCCCATCCAACACCCTGCCAGCAACCCACAGTTCTTTGTATTTAAGAGTCTCTTAAGGTTTGTCTCCCTCTGTTTTGATATTATTTTTGCTTCCCATCCTTTATGTTTATCTGTTTTGTTTCTTAAATTCCACATATGAGTGAAGTCATACGATAGTTATGTTTCTCTGACTGACTTATTTCGCTTAGCATAATACACTCTAGTTCCATCCACGTTGTTGCAAATGGCAGGGGTTCATTCTTTTCGATGGCTGAGTAATTATTCCATTGTGTGTGTGTGTGTGTGTGTGTGTGTGTGTGTGTATGTGTATGTGTATACATACCACGTCTTCTTCATTTAGTCATCAGCCGATAGACATTTGGGCTCTTTTCATACTTTGGCTATTGCTGATAATGCTGTTATAAACATTGGGGTGCACGTGCCCCTTTGAATCAGCACCCTTGTATCCCTTGGTAAAATACCTAGCAGTGCAATGGCTGCGTCATGGGCTAGTTCTGTTTTTCATTTTTTGAGGAACCTCCATACTGTTTTCCAGAGTGGCTGCACTAGTTTGCATTCCCACCAGCGGTGCAAAAAGGTTCCTCTTTCTCCACATCCTTACCAACATCTGTTGTTGCCGGAGTTAATTTTTAACCATTCTGACAGGTGTGAGGTGGGATCTCATTGTGGTTTTGATCTGTATTTCCCTGATGATGAGTGGTGTTGAGCATTTTTTCATATGTCAGCCATCCTGTTGTCTTTGGAAATGTATCTATTCATGTCTTTTGGATTATTTCTTCACTGGATTGTTTTTTTGGGTGTTGAGTTTGATAAGTTCTTTATAGATTTTGGATACTAACCCCTTATCTGATAGGTCATTTGCAGGTAGCTTCTCACATTCCATTGGTTGCCTTTTAGTTTTGCTGATGGTTTCCTTCTCCATGCAGAAGCTTTTTATTTTGATGAGGTCCCAATAGTTCATTTTTGCTTTTGTTTCCTTTGCCTCTGGAGACATGTCCAGTCAGAAGTTGCTGCAGCTGAGGTCAAAGAGATTGTGGCCTATTTTCTCCTCTAGGATTTTGAGGGCTTTCTGTCTTATGTTGAGGTCTTTCATCCATTTAGGTCTTTCATCCTTTATATATTCCTTTATGTTTTTCTTTGAGTATGGTGTAAGAAAGTGGTCCAGGTTCATTCTTCTGCATGTCACTCTTCGGTTTTCCCAGCACCACTTGCTGAAGAGACTTTTTTTTCCATTGTATATTCTTTCCTGCTTTGTCCAAGATTAGTTGGCCATATGTCTGTGGGTCCATTTCTGGGTTCTCTATTCTGTTCCAATGATCTATGTGTCTGTTTTCGTGCCAGTACCGTACTGTCTCGATGACTACTGCTTTGTAATATAGCTTGAAGTCCGGAATTGTGATGCCTCCAGGTTTGGTTTTGTTTTTCAGGATTGCTTTGCCTAATGGGGGTCTTTTCTGGTTCCATACAAATTTTAGGCTTGTTTGTTCTAGTTCTGTGAAGAATGCTGGTGTTATGTTGATAGGGATTGCATGGAATATGTAGATTGCTTTGGGTAGTATTGATATTTTAACAATGTTCTTCCAATCTATGGGCATGGAATTTTTTTCCATTTTTTGTGTTGTCTTCAATTTCTTTCATAAAATTGTTACAGTTTTCAGTGTATAGATTTTTCCCCTGTTTGGTTAGGTTTATTCCTAGGTATTTTATGGTTTTTGGTGCAATTGTCAATGGGATTGATTTCCTTGATTTCTCTTTCTGCTGCTTCATTATTGGTGTATAGAAATGCAGCTTATTTCTGTGCATTGATTTTTGTGTCCTGTGACTTTGCTGAATTCATGTATCCATTCTAGCAGTTTTTGGTGGAATCTTTTGGGTTTTCCACATAGAGTATCATGTCTTCTGCAAAGAGTCAAAGTTGGACTTCCTCCTTGCTGATTTGAATGCCTTTTGTTTTTTTTATGTTGTCTGATTGCTGGACTTGCAGTACTATGTTGAATAACAGTGGTGTGGGTAGACATCCTTGTTGTGTTCCTGACCTTAGGGGGAAAGCTCTCCGTTTTTCCCCATTGAAGATGGTCTTTTGTATGTGACCTTTATGGTCTTGAGGTATGATCCTCCTATCCCTACTTTATTGAGGGTTTTTATCAAGAAAGGATGCTGTATTCTGTCAAATGCTTTTTCTGTATCTACTGATAGGATCATGTGGTTCTTATCCTTCCTTTTATTAACGTGATGTATCACATTGATTAATTTGCAGATATTGAACCAGCTCTGCATCCCAGGAATATGAAGAATTATTTTAATATATTGCTGGATCCAGTTTGCTAGTATTTTGTTGAGAAATTTTGCATCCATGTTCATCAGGGGAATTGGTCCGTAGTTCTCCTTTTTAGTGGGATCTTTGCTTTTAAAATCAAGGCCTGGTAGAATGAGTGTGGAAGTTTTGCTTCCATTTCTATTTTTTAGAACAGCTTCAAAGGAAGAACAGCTTTAAATGTTTGGTAGAATTCCCCTGGAGAGCTATCTGGCCCCAGACTCTTATTTGTTGGGAGAGTTTTAAGAGTTCTATATGTATTACTGAAAAAATCTCATATGAAATGAAAGTTTTTTAGTTCTTTTCTCTCATTCACTGTTTTCATATTTTTGATGGTATTCTTTGCTGGATATTTTGGGTTTTGATGAAGTCCAGTTTATTTTTTGTTGAATTAAAGACTCAAGAAGTCTTTGCATAACTCAAGGACACAAAGATATATTCCTTTATTTTATTTTCTTGTGAGAATTTTATACCTTCATCTCTTCGGTTTATGATGCATTTTGAGTTAACATTTGTATATGGCTTGAGGTTGGGGTTCAACTTCATTCTCTTCTCTCATTTGTCCTATCACCATGTATTGGGAAAACTTATTTCCCCATTGAATGATCTTGGTATCTTCATCAAAATGAGTTTACCATAAATGTAAGATTTTATTTCTAGACACTATTCCCATTCATCTATATTAATCTGCTGCCAGTAATATACCCAGTTTCCTTTTTCTTTTTCTTGCTCCTCTGATTTTCTTGAATTTCTTTGTGTCTTTTCAGCTGCTCTTGTCCATTTCTGCCAAAAAATTTCAGGTTAGATTTAATGAATGTGTTGAATCTGTAGATCAGTTTTAGGTACTGACATTTAAACAGTATTGTCTTATAGCCCGTGAACATTGGATGTCTTTCCATTTATTTAGATCTTCATTAATTTCAACAGTGTTTTATACCTTTCAAAGTTACAAGTTTTATACCTTTTTTTATTCAGCATATTCTCATGTGTTTTATTGTTTTTGATGCTGTATGGAAGGAAAGAGTGTTCCTCAACCCTTTTTGGGTGCCTTGCTGTATCTGAAAAGTAAATCTGATGAAGACTAACAAGAGAGAAGCATACAGATTTATTTTGTGTAAGTTTTAAATTGACATGAGAGTCTTCATAAGGAAATGAAGATGCAAAGAACCAGTTAGACTAGACTACGTTAGCTTTGATGAAGAGTGGACAATTGGGAAGGACTTGAAAGGTCAGGGAGTGTAAGGTAAGTATACTTGACTGGGGGAACTTCAACAAGCCCTATTTGTTAGGATTCTTCTCAGTTTACCTTTGTCTTTAGAGAGAAAGATGCTGCTTTGCTCTAGGTATAGGGAGGGCACCTGTTATATGAGGGTTTGAGGGAAGTAAGGGTAGGGGAATATCAGAGTGACCTTCCTGCTTCTGCTGTTTCTCAAACTCCTTCAACTTGAAGTATTCATTATGCCAAGGTGCCATATTTGGGGGCTGCGTGACCTGAACCCCATCAATGCTATTACAGATGGCATCATGTTCTTAATGTCACTTTTGGATTTTTTATTACAAGTGTGTAGAAATACAATTGATTTTTGTTTATCGATCTGCAACCTTGTATATACCCTGCAAGCTTGATAAACTTGTTTATTTGAATAGTTTTTAGTGAATACCTTGGGATTTTCTGCATTCAAGAGCATTGCATCTGAAAATACAGATAGTTTTATATCTGTATTTCCAAAGTGGATACCTTTTCTTTAATTTCTTTCTTAATTGTCCTTGTTTGAACCTTCAGTGCTATGTTGAAAAGTGGTCAGAAAGGGAATCCTTTTCTAGTTGTTTATCTTATGAAGAATGGCTTACTCTTTTAAATATGATGTTAAGTGTGGATTTTTCATAGATGCCTTTCATCAAGTTTGAGAAATTTCCTTCTATTACTAGTTTGTTGAGTTTTGTTTTGTTTGGCCCAGAAAGTTGTTAGATTGTGTCAAATGCATTTTCTGTGTCTATTGAGATGATCGTGGTGTTTTTGTTCTTTATTCTTTTGATTTATGGTTTATTACCTTAAATTATTTTCAGAGGATAAAATAACCATGTATTCTTTCGGGCATATGTATAATTTTGTCTACATACAGCTGGATTTCGTTTGCTGGAGAGGATTTTTATGTCTGTTCATAAGAGAATATAAGTCTGTAGTTTTCTTGTGATTGCTTTGTCTGTTGTTTTGTATTAAGACAATACTGTCCTTGTATAATAAGTTAGGAAATGTTTCCTCATCCTTGGAATAGTTTGTAAAGAATTGGCATTGATTCTTCATTAAATGTTTGCTGGTAGAATTCACCAGTAATGTCACTGAGGCCTTAGCGTTTCTTTGTGGGAAGTTTTTAATTATTAACTTAATCTAATCTTGTTCTTAGGTCTATTTAGATATTCTGGGTTTTTTTTTTTTTTTTTCTCCAGTCAGTTTTGGTAGTTTTTTAGGAATTTGTCCACTTAATTTAAGCTATCTAATTTGTTGGCAAGTCGTTGGTTACGGTATTACCATAATCCCCTTTTCTTTCTGTGAAACCTCATAATGTCTTTTTTTTTTTTTTTTTACTCCTAATTTTTTTCGAGTCTTTGCTCTTCTTTCTTAAGCTAAATTTTGTTGATCCTTTAAAAAAAAAACAGCTTTGGTTTTGTGTTTTCCTATATTTGTCTATTCTCTATTTTATTAATTTATCCTCTCACCTTTATATTTTCTTTATTCTGCTTGTTTTAGGCTTAGGTTACTTTTTCAAGTATCTTTACCTGGTAGGTTAGTGATTTCAGGAATTTTTTTTGGTAATGTATGCATTTACTAGTTCAGTAAATTTGTTTTATTAACTTTTCCTTATTGAGGTAAAGTTGACATAAAATCATCCCCAAAGAGTACAATTCAGTGGGATTTAATATATTCATAATGTTGAAAAATCACTTCCTCTGTCTGGTCACAGAATCCCCACAAAGTGAAACCCCGTACTCATTAAGCTTTACTCCCAATTTTTCTCTTCTTTGTGGCCCATTATACTTACCCAAAGTTCATAGTTCATATTGTCACTCGTTCTTGGTAGTGTGCATTATATGGGTTTGGACAAACATATAATGATGTGTCCATCACTATGGGATCATACAGAGTATTTTCATTGCCCTAAAAATTCTCTGTTCAGCCTATCCATCATCCCCATCCCTCAACCTCTGATCTTTTACTGTGTTCATAGTTGTGCCTTTTCCAGAATGTCATGCGTGTAGTTAGAATCATATACTATGTATCCTTCTCAGATTGACTTCTTTTCACTTTGTAATATGCACTTAAGGTTCCATCATGCCTTTTCTTGGCTCAGTGGTACATTTGTTGAAGTGCTTAAGAAAATGGTGTTGTCAGGCTATAACAGTTTATTTGTCCATTCGCCTACTGAAACCCATCTTGGTTGCTTTAGAGTTTTGGCAATTATAAATAAAGTTGCTATAAACATCTGTGTACAGGTTTTCATATAAGTTTTCAACTTGTTTGAGTAAATACCAAGAAGTGTGACTGATGGATTGTACGGTAAGAGTATGTTTAGTTTTGTAAGAAATTAGTTTTATAAGAAATTGCCACCACACGGTTTTCCACAGGCTGTACCGTTTTGCATTCCCACTAGGATGTGTGAGAATTCCTACATCCTTGCCCTTATTTGGTTTTTGTCAGTGTTTCAGATTTTGGCCATTCTAACTGGTGTGTAGTGGCATCTGTGGTTGTTTTTGTTTTTGTTTTTGTTTTTTGAGACAGAGCATGAGCGGGGGGAGGGGCAGAGAGAAGAGAGAATCTTAAGCAGGCTCCCTGTGATGCAGGGCTCTATCTCATGACTGGGAGATAGTGACCTGAAATCAAGAATCAGACGCTTAACCAACTAAGCCACCGAGGTGCCCTGGCATCTGTTTTGTTTCCATTTGTATTTCCTTGCTGTACCTGATGTGGAGCATCTTCTCATGTGCTTATTTGCCATCTGTACGTTGTCTTCGGTGAGGTGTCTGTTAAGGCTTTGGCCCCCTTTATAAACTGTGTTGTTTGGGGTTTTTTTAGTTTTAAGAGTTCTTTGTATATTTTGGATAACTCTTATTAGATGTGTCTTTTGTGAATATTTTTTCATAGTCTGTGGCTTGTCTTCTCATTGTTGTAACATTAACATCTACCATAGTTCTGTTTTTTGTTTGATGCCCTTGTTCCTGTTTTTGTCTTTCTTGCCTTTTCTGGCCTTTGTGGTTTAATTGAGTATCTTGTATGATTTTGTTTTCTCACCTTTATTATCATATCAAGTTAGAACTTTTTTTCTAATTTTTTTTTTTGTGGTTGCCCCTAGAGGTTTCTATATAGATTAATAATGATCCAAGTCAGCTTTCAAATAACACTATAGTATTTCATGGGTAGTGTGAGTACTTTATAAGAACAAAAATACCCGTATTCCTTCTTCTAGTCCCTGGTATCATTACTATTACTCATTTCACTTGTACATGAGCATGTATAAGAGTATACGTATATACACACATAAAATACATGTAAGCATACATAACCAACTTATTACTGTGATTTGGAACACATTAATTTGTTAGATCAATAAAATAAGTAAAATAAAGGTTTTTATTTTACCTTTACTTTTTCCTTCTTCTGTAATCTTGAGTTCTTTATGTAGATCTGAGTTTCTAACTTACATTTTTTCTTTCTTCCTATATAGCTTCTAAATATTTCTCAAAAGGCAAGTCTAGTTGCAATAATTTCCTTCAATTTCTGTTTGTCTTAGAAAGTTTTTATTTTCTCTTCACTTTTGAAGGAGGATTTTATAGGGTACAGAATTCTAAGTTTGTGTTTTTTTTTCTCTTAACACTTTAAAATTTTCACTATACTTTTTTTGCTTCTATGGTTTCTAACAAAGCAGATGTAATTCTTACCTTTGCTCCTCTATATGTAAGGTATTTTTTTTTTCTTTTGTTTCCTTCAGGGTCTTTTCTTTATATTTGTTTTTTTTTTTGTAGTGTGAAAACATGTAGGGGTAGTTTTTTCTCTTTTGCATTTATTCTGCTTTTCTCTGAGCTTTCTGGATCCACGGTTTAATGTTTGACATTAATTTGTAGAAATCAACATTCTTTTTAAAATATGTATTCTGTACCTTTTTCTTTTCCTTCTGGTATTCTTGTGCATATGGTACATCTTTTGTTGTCGCATAGTGCTTGGTTACTGTTTTATTTTAGTCTTTATTTTCTGATATCTGTGTTTTATGGTTCTACTGTTGCTCAGGGATTAATTTCATCAGCTGTTTCTAGTCTCCTGGTAAGCCCATTTAAAGACATTCTTGTTACAGTGTTACTGATCTTTCATATTTATTTTAGGTTCTTAGGCTTTCCATCTCTCTGCTTATATTGCTCATCTGTTCTTGCATGCTGTCTGCTTTATTCATTAGACCCCTTAACATATTAATTTTAATTTTTATTAAAAAATTTTTAAAAAAAATTTATTATTGAGAGACAGAGAGAGACAGTCCATGAGCAGGGAAGGGGCAGAAAGAGAGGGAGACACAGACCTGAAGCAGGCTCCAGGCTCTGAGCTGTCAGCACAGAGCCTGACATGGGGCTCGAACTGACAAACTGAGAGATCATGACCTGAGCCGGAGTCGGATTAACCAACTGAGCCACCCAGCTGCCCCTATTTATTTTTATTTTAGAGAGAGAGAGTGCGTACTTGCATGCGAACTGGGTAGAGGGGCAGAGGGGGAGATACAATCCCAAGCAGCCTTCACACCCAGCAGGCTCTCAGCACCATGAGATCATGGTGGTGAGGTCACGTCCTGAGCTGAAATCAAGAGTTGGATCCTCAACTGACTGAGCCACTCAGGTGCTTCTTAATTGTTGTTTTTGAATAGTTCTAGAATTCCTGCCTATCTGGTTCTGATGCTTGTACCGTCACTTCAAATTGTGTTTTTTGCTTTTTAGTATTATTATTTTTTCTTGATAGACATGATGTATGGGGTGAAAAATACAGTAAATAGATACATATAAACACTAATATATACACATATATATTTATGTATATTTCTCAGTACCTCCCTTCTTACTGCCTTAGGTGGGATAGGATAGCTAGAGTTGGCTGGAACTGGGTATTTCCCTTGTTGCATATGGAACAGTAGACCCGACTGGAGTTGGGTATTTCCCTTCGCTGGGTCATGTGGCTCTGATAATACCTCATCAGGTGAGGCTCTGGGGAACTAGTTGCTCGATAGGGCGTGCCTTTTTGAGAACACAGTGCTCTGGATTTCTTTTCTGCTTCTGTTGCCTGAAGCACAAGGGGATTTTTCTCCAGTATTTATGTAGGAACCTGGTCTAATTCCTGGAGTTGTATCTTAAAATATTTTGGGCCCTCTCCTATGACTGAGTCCCCCTAGAGTTTTTAACCTCAGAATTGTCCACACTGAATCTCCAGCAGTTCGGGAGAATGAAACAGTTCACGTTTTCCAACCTTGGCCCTGGTGTACAGGGTAGTTTTCTTTCATGAGTCTGTGTTCTGTGTTCTGTGACTCCCCGTATTCACCTGTCTCTCCAGTCTGGGGGGCAGTGATTTGCGTTGTGTCATCCCTTCTCTTACATATCCGAGAAGACTTTGGTCAGCCTTTTACTTGTTAGTATTGAGTGATAACTTCCAAACTCCTTTTATGGGGAACTTTAAACCCCTAACCCTTAAATAGCCTTTTTTATGTTGAAATCAACATGTGAGAAGAGTTGTTTGTGAATTAATTTATGTCATTTCAGATCGTGTAGTTGTGTATTTTCTATGATATGAATGGAATGGAGTAGCAGGAAATCCTAACTGAAATTGTTTTCATTAATTTTAATTTTCAGTTTCTGAAATACCTTAAAACTGCACTGACAGCTAATTTTTGTCCTATCTTTATTCGTGTAGATTTGAAACCAAAATTGATTCATTTCATGTCACTGGCTTACCAGATAATTCAACAAAACCTCACCTCCTTTCTTCCTTGGATGATGCTACGTCACTCTTCCAAATTATATTTGAGATAAATCCGTTAGATGAAACTGCTGCTCAAAGGTGTATCATAGAAGCTGAACCTTTAGAAATGATATATGATGCAGTAAGCATTTTTAAATACCTAAGTTTTAATGCATTTCAGTTTACTTTGAGTTTGTGCCTAATGTTAATGATGCTTACTTTAACAGAGAACGGTGAATAGTATAGTGGAATTTTTCAGACCTCCGAAAGAGGTAAATCTAGCACAGCTCACTTCAGCAACTTTGATTAAACTTGAAGAATTTCGTGACAAGACAGCAACAGGTAAGTGCCAGTATTAATGTTGTTATATTCAGCAGCAACATATTGTATACTAAACTTTTAGTCATGTTTAACTTACTTTAGTAAACTGTACTTTAAATTTATGCTTCTGGATTAGATACAGTTTTGTTTATTTATTTTTTTATTATTTTTTTTTTTAAAGAAGAACGTTTTTAATTTTTTTTTTTTAATTTTTTTTAACGTTTATTTATTTTTGAGACAGAGAGAGACAGAGCATGAACGGAGGAGGGTCAGAGAGAGGGAGACACAGAATCCGAAACAGGCTCCAGGCTCCGAGCTGTCAGCACAGAGCCCGACGCGGGGCTTGAACTCACAGACCGTGAGATCATGACCTGAGCCGAAGTCGGCTGCTCAACTGACTGAGCCACCCAGGCGCCCCAGATACAGTTTTGTTTAAACTAATTAGTACTTTTATATTTAAAATCAAATATAACGATCATTTCTTACACTCACGTCAAACTTATTACCACACTCAAGTTAGTTCCAAATTTTGTTAGGATTTTTGCAATTCTGTTCTTGAGGGAATAAACCTGTCTTTTTCCTTTCAGATAAGGAATTCCAGATATTAATATATTGGCCTCAGAAAATAAGAATTCTTGTTTTATTCTTGTGGAGAGTTTTTATAAGATTGGGTGTTACTTCCTCCTTCAATATTTGGCCTAATTGAACAGTAAAACCATACAGGCTTGGAGGTTTCATTGTGGAAGATTTTAAGCTACGGATTCCATTTTTAAAATATATTTAAAAAATACATTTTTAGGGACACCTGGGTGGCTCAGTTGGTTAAGCATCTGTGTATTGCACCTCAGGTCAGGATCTCATTGTTTGTGAGTTCGAGCCCTGCATCGGATTCTGTGCTTACAGCTCAGAGTCTGGAGCCCGCTTTGGATTCTGTGTCTCCCTCTGACTCTGCCCCTACCCCATTCATGCTCTGTCTCAAAAACAAATAAACGTTAAAAAAGTTTTTTTTTTTAACTTAGAAAAGAGAAAGTTTAGTTAATATAGAATGCCTGTTTAATGAAACTTATTAGCTTCCAATGATGAGTGCTTTCCTTTTTACTTGCCTTGCATTAATTTGTGTGTTTAAAGTTTTCTCACAGTCCACATTCACTTGAGCAGTTAATAAAAGATATTACATTTTTCTTCTTTCTAAAGTAATCTGGGCAGAGCGCCTGGGTGGCTTAGTAGTCAGTTAAGCATCTAACTTGATTTTTGACTCCGGTCATGATCTCAAGTTTGTGAGTTCGAGCCCTGCATCAGGCTCTGCACTAGCATTGCGGAGCCTTCTTGGGATTCTCTCTCTCCCTCTCTCTGCCCTTCCCCTTGCTTGCATGCACTCTCTCTGTCTCTCTCTCAAAAAATCAAACATTAAAAAAATAATCTGGCATTTTTTCATTTCAGTCTTCTAAGACCTCTGTAGTTGTCAGTGATTTCTAGGAAAGTGTTAATACTGATTAATGTCAGCAGCTGGGATGTGACTTTATCAAGTGTTCCCTTAAGTCAAAGTCTTACCGGTTAAGAGTTTTAAGTTGTCTTACTATATCGTGCTTTTCCAGGTTCAGTGTAATCTTTGAAGAGCCAGATGGATTAAAAAAAACCACAGGAACAGAGCTCTTTGGTTTTTCAATCACATATATTCTTTACATAATTCAAAGAAGGCTGGTTTTGTTTTTGCTCCCATAATGTTTCTTCTGTTCTGACTGTAACTAAAAACTGCCTTTGAAACAATGAACTCCTCCTCTCTCTCCCCGCCCTCCAAATATACCAGGCATTTAATCTTTCTGACATTTCTATAGATTCTTAAAAGTTTTATATTTGTTTTTGGTAGTATCTTTCCTGTTGTCAGTGTCTCCTCAAAATCTGAGATTATTGCATAGACTGCTTTTTAGCTATTTTTGACATTTTAATTCTTGGGTGAAATTCTCACTTGAGTGGTTTCCAATTTTAATGTCAAAGTGTTAGCTTTAGAACCCCATTTTTGTTAAGTCTGGATTACATCTCTAATTGAAATCAGAATTTATTTAGTTCTGCCTGTCACAAAATATAACATGAAATTGTCATTTTTCTCCTACCCTTTCCTTTGTATTCACTTTATCTTTGTTGGTAAAAATGAGATGTGCTAATATGATTCTCCTGTTTTTTCTTTCTCCTAAGAGAAAATATTTTAGCCAAGTAAAGTAAAAAATTCACTTCATGTTTTGATGAGACCTTCAAGAGCTGTCTAACTAGTTTAAGCATCATATCGTTAGGCTCCATTACCTCTCAGTTTTATGATTGCATTTTGAATACATTATTCACTTCTTTTTCACAGAGAGCTGGGCATTATGTTTTTCATATTAGTGCCTTCTCTGGTTTTTACTCGTTTTCCCCATGATTTTCTCCATCTGAGTATGTTTTATATTAGATTGCAGATAATTAATTACCTTAATTCTAGAAGCTGTAGGGTTTGCTTTTACCCATCTACTGTTAAAATCTCACATGCCATTTATAGTTCAAATTCTGTGTATTAGTATAATACATACTCAGTAGAATTCATAAGCATAAGGTCAGACCTGTTTTCTGATTGATTCTTCCTAATTGTAGAAACCATTACTTGGTATTGTTAAATATGAATGCATTGTGTTGGAGACTTACCATATTCCTTCAGATTTGTAGACATTTTTTTCCTAAGATTTGTTTTCCTAAGCTTTTTTTACTTAGGAAAGAATTACCAAAATAGTAAATATCCACTGTATAAGCTTCAGATGTTATAGAAATATTTTAGAAAGTGGAGGTCTTTAGTATATTACCATCGAAAGGTAACAGACTTTACAATTTGAAGTCTATTCTTCTAATTCTGTTTCCTTCTGTACACAAATAGTATTATTATGTAGAATAAATGCTAATCGTATGAAAAAGTGGGGTGCTACTATGTTCTTGAATTTAAAAAAATTCAGTAAGTTACTTTTAATATTTTTCCAGAAAGTTAAAATTTACTAATTTGGGAAGAGACTTACCTGTTAAGAGCTTTATATATTTTGGTTCTTCATTCATTCCCCCCTTCCATTTTTGATTTTTTTTTTTTCTATATTAGCCTCTATTATTATGTTCTTCCTATGTAACCTGATTTGTTTCTTGTATTCTTCATTTTTTCTTAGGAGTGAAGGTTTTTCAGATCTTTTCCTTTTTTGTCAAGTAGGGGGATCAGCTTACAGAACACACACATGTATGTAGTTAGTTACCCTTGTCAAATGTGGTTGTTCTGACAAATATGGTCATTTAGTAAAACCTTTCTTTTGACATGTAAGGCTTGCAGGGAGTATCTAGGGACTTGGATTTGTAGAATCAGGCATATATGAAACAGATTATATTGGATGAGGAAGTCTTAAAACAGAAATGGAAATGAGGGTAGAGAAATGCTTAACAGGAGATGGAGTATCTTGAATGCTAGATTGTCCTTTCTGGCTGCTTCTTGAGACTGTCATACCTGCCTCAGCAAACAAACCTCAGTAAAACCACGTTGTCTGTGTTTGAATACAGATCATTTGGGGGGAAAAAATTAACAACTGTGCTTTGAGTCAGTTCTGTACTTCAGTTCCAAGCTTATTAAATGTTTCATAGAACATAATTTTAAAAAATCTATATGTACCCGGTTTTACTCAAATGGAGTTTGTGGGTCAAATACATTTATTTGAGGAATCAGTCCAATTTTGTACTCACTTATATTTAATCAGGAGTGAGTATACACACACTTTGACTAACGAATATTTTTATTTTATATTAAAAATATTTTGCTCAAAGTATTTTTAAAATTAATACTAATTCCACATTATTTTCTGTTCAAATTTTCTGCAGGTCTACTATATATTATTGAAACACAGAAAGTTCTTGATCTCAAAATTGATTTGAAGGCTTCATACGTTATTATCCCACAGGATGGAATTTTTAGCCCTACGTCAAATCTACTTATTTTGGATCTTGGTCATCTAAAGGTATATAGTAATACTTGTTTTCTATTATGACATTTAAGATGTTTCCCTGTTTAAAATGTATTTTGTTTTAAAACAGTTTGATTTGCTATATTGATTATTAAATTAGGTAGCTTCTAGGATTTGAAAATTCTTCCTTTCTGGTAAGTAATGTGAAAGATTTATTTAATTAGGTAGTTTCCCTACATTTCTAATAGCAAAATTATCATTTGAAATCTGCAGGTGAGGAGTAAACCTAAAAATTACATTTATAGGGGCGTCTACGTGGCTTAGTCGGTTAAGTGTCCAACTTCAGCTCAGGTCATGATCTCACAGTTGGTGAGTTCGAGCCCCACGTTGGGCTCTGTGCCAACAGATCAGAGCCTGGAGCTGCTTCAGATTCTGTGTCTCCCTCTCTCTCTGCCCCTCCCCTGCTCACACTCTGTCTCTCTCTCTTTCTCAAAAATAAATAATAAAACATTTTTAAAAAATTAAAAAAAATTATATTTACAGAATTTGAGAGTAGTGCTTTCCTTTTCAATTTAAATTTGCTACTTGACTGAAATATATCAGATGGGAGGGAGTTCTGGAAATAATCAAATACATCTTTATCCTTCTGAAACTTTTTGCATGTATAACTTTAGATATTAATGTTTTAATAGTTCTGTTAAATCTTAATTTGAGAGATGTTCTTCTTGCATTTACCTAAGTCATTTCTCTTTCCATCCAACTGTGTACATTTTTTTCCCACAGTTTTGAATAGAGAATATTTTGTGTGTGTGTGTGTTTCTAGATCTGCATGGTTCTCTATGATACCCATTGGCCACATGTGATTGTTTATGATGAGTAAAATTAAGTAACATAAAAATTAGTTCTTTAGTCATATGAGTCACATTCAAGAATTAAAATAGTCACAAGTGACTTGTGTCTATTCTGTCAATACAGAGATAATAATGCCATCCTTGTAGAAAGTTCTCTTAGACCACATTACTCTAGATCATTAAATGTAGATTAAATAGCTGTAACAATTTAAACACTCACGAGGGATGGATGATATTGGCATGCTTTCTGGCTACCCAACAAATATATGCCTTTCCTTGATATTGTCCTTTATTCTATGTTTTTACTCTTGAGTTGTTAATTATGTACATGTTTACTGGATTTATATTTATAATAAGCTTTATACACTTAATTATTTATAGTTCACTTTAGTTATGGAATTGTTTCAAGGGTAGTGTGGTATAGTAGAACGAGCAACATCAAGAGTTAGGTGTCTAGTTTTGTGATCTTAGGCAATTTACTTAACCTACCTTTCAGAGATAATCAGTTTTGATAGTCTATGGCACATGAGCTATATAAAATAGAGGTGAAAATGTTAAGGTAAGTACACACACACACACACACACACACACACACACACATACATATGAATGTATAAGATCTTTATATATGGCAGTGGAGTGATCTTCAGAAGGTTAAGTGAAAAACGTATTGTGTATAGTACGTTAAGAAGGGGGTGGTACAAATATAACTTTGTTGGGGTCATATAAATGGCCAAGTTGGGACTACAGTTCAGTTATTCTAATACTTAATTCTGGATTCTTCTTATAAAAGTATCTAAATATCTGTCATTGTGCCATAGAAACATTTTGTAGGCTACACATGTCTCAATTTGTTTTTAATAAAAAGGCTTCTTGTCAGAACTTAAAAAGTTTTAAATGTTTTATTCTCTAGGATTGGCTCAGTTTTCCTCTGTTAGTATATGCAATTGAGAAATATAACTTAATGTGTAAAAATTTACTTTGTACCTGGTCTTTTTGTTAGACATGTCATAGATAAAAACATTTCTATTATGCTTTTATGTCAACTTACGAATCTTTTATTAAATTTTTATGTTATAGTCTTAAAGATAAAAAATTTATATTTTCATTTTGAAGTATTTTGCATCATCTAAACTATTAAAATCAACTTCAAGGTGACAAGTAAAAGTCGTTTGGAGTTACCAGATATGAAACAAGGTGGGGCCAGACTTGAAGAGATAATGCATAGAGCTTATGATTCCTTTGATGTTCAGCTTACAAGCATACAGCTGCTTTACAGCACAGTTGGTAAGTATATAATGCATTATTTAGTGATTCATTTGGCTACAATGATTAACTAGGTTTTTAGACAGTTTCTCTGAAGACCTTCATCCCAAATACATTAGAACATTTATATTTTCGATTTAGAAGTAATAGTAGTTGCGCCTGGGTGGCTCAGTCGGTTGTGTGTCCCACTCTTGATTTCCGTTCGGGTCAAGATCTCATGGTTTGGCAGTTCAAGCCCTGCATCCGACTCTGTACTGCTAGCACAGAGCCTGCTTGGAATTCTCTCTCTCCTCTCTCTCTGCCCCTCCCCTGCTTGCTCGCGCGCGCTCTCTCTCTCTCTCTCTCTCTCTCGCTCTCGCTCTCAAAATAAATAAACATCTAAAAAAAGGTTAAAAAGGTAATAGGGGGCACCTGAGTGGCTCAGTCAGTTGGGAAGCTGACTTCAGCTCAGGTCATGATCTCACAGCTCATGAGTTTGAGCCCCGTGTCAGGCTCTGTGCTCACAGCTCAGAGCCCGGAGCCTGCTTCAGATTCTGTGTCTCCCTGTTTCTCTGCCCCTCACCTGCTCACATTCTGTCTCTCTCTTTCAAACATAAACATTACAAAAAAAAATTTTTTGAAAGTAATAGTAGATATTGCCTAGGACCAGTATCTCAGGTATCTGGTTTTTATCCCTCAAGAGACATTATTAAAGTCTGGAGACGTTTTGGTGGTCACTGCTGATGAGTAGGTGCGCTACTAGCATCTGGTGAGAGGAGGTCAGGGATGCTACTACTAAACATCATACTGTGTAGAGGAAAGCCCCCCCCCCCCCCACACACACACTTATTTGGCCCAGATGTCAGTAGTGCTGAGATGGAGAAATCCTTTGGACCAGGTTGGAAAACCTTGGCACATATTTAAAGTGTTTATTTTATACAGAGTAATCACAAGAGGCTGCTCGAGGCCAGAGGCAACCGATCTAGCGCCTCTGACCACCTAGGCCTTAAACAGCCAGATAGAGACTGAGGAGGGTCTTAGGAGGACTGAGGAGGGTATCCTAGGCATACCTTTACTCCGTTCACTCTGATGGACTAATCAGGAGTCTCTGATCCAGATCTAGTTTTAAGATAAAGTCAACAGCCAGAAATTCACTTGTAAAGAACCACTAAAGTAGATAGAGATCCAAGACTAATTTGAGCCCTCTTTCTACAGGGTCATACTGTTGATGATTCCATGGAGTGTTAGGTGTTAGTAAACATTTAGATAATTCAACAGAATTGGGTTGGTGGCTGTTCTAGAGATCTGTATATGTGTGTATATGGTCAAATTTTAATTATCTGAGCTAACTAATAAAAAAGGAAGCAATGAGAACCCAAAATAGTAGTTATTAGAAGTATTGATTTATATAGTATTGGTACATTTTAATTTTTTTTTTTTTTTTTTAACTAAAACTGCTTTGACATAATAAACTTGATTTCTGTTTTTGTCAGATTCCAGTTGGTGTAGAAGAAACCCAGAAGTGTAGTGGGTGGCAAATATAAATTGTTTATAGAAAATCCATAAATTTTTCTCAGGGAATAAATTACAGTATTTTGGTATGTTTGCTACATTTTTGTAATTTTTAAAGTCCATGCACCGTACTTAATATTGACATGCTTTTTGAAAAAAAAATTTAAAGTATTCCATTGTTATCTGAAAATTACTGGAATTCCTTGGAATTGTTCTTGATGAGCACTAACTCTTCTTAAATAATCTTTTTTGAGCAAGATATTTTTGACATTGGGGCTACTTTAGGTGATTGTCATAAACTTTCATGGTAAATACTGAATCACATGCTTCTGAATATTTTCTCTGAATTGAGAAGTAAAGAAAATATTTATCTCAATACTGTTGGAATTTAAAAAATTGTAAGAGTTCATTTTGCCACCTTTCTTTACATCTAATAATTCATTGGCTTGTTTTTCCTTGACTGGGAACTTTATTGGACCTAAGGAATGATTAGGTTCAAATGAGGTAACGTAAATGAGGATGCATTGTCACATACATTTCATGTTAGGAGATGTGGATGTAAATTTCAGATTTTATCACACAGTAGCCTTTGACCATAAGTAAGTTAATAAATTCCTGTGAATCTGTTTTTTAAAATGGGATGATTAAATATCATTGTGAGAATTAAGTGAAAATTAAAACATTGCCTAGAATAGCTGTTAACAAATCTTGAATAACTGGTAGCTTTTATTGACAGAAAAGAGCTGTGCTTTTCTCTGCCTTTTTCATTATTGCCTTAGAGCCATGTTGTTTTTTGGGTAAAGTAGTCTGGTTGGTGTAGCAACTGTAAATGGATGCACAGATTTGATTAAACTATGTTGTTGGGTTTTTTTGTATTTTGTTTTTAATTTTAGAGCTCGCAAGCTGGGAAGAGGGGCAGAAGGAAGGAGGGAGGGAGGGGGAGGGCAGAGAGAGAAAGGGGCGGGGGAGGGAAGGGAATGTGAATCGCAAGCAGACTCCAAGCACGGAACCTGATGCAGGGCTCGATCCTATGACCCTAGGATCATGACCTGACCAAAAATCAAGAGTCACAGAGTCAACCAACTGAGCCATCTAGGTGCCCCTAAACTATATTGTTGGTTTTTAGTAAGTATTTTCTTCATATTGAAACAGAGTCTTGAAGTAGTAGAAGGAAAATGATGAAAGGGAAAAGAATCTACCTGTTGATTATATGTACTGGGGAGGTGGCTTTAAGATTGTCTGGATATAGGAAGAATTTCCCATATCATGCAGTGTATGACTACAAAGTGTTCATAGTAATTTTAGGTTTAATGTGTTTTTCAAATTATACATGTGCTGAATAAACATGTACTGTTTTCCACAATTAGGTGATAATTGGAAAGAAGCTCGAAAACTTAATGTATCTACACAACATATTTTGATACCTATGCACTTCAATGTGGAACTTGCTAAGGCCATGGTTTTTATGGATATAAGGATGCCCAAGTATGTATTGTCTGTTTTATGTGATTGTAGATTTTCTTAGAAATTCCTTAGCTAAGGAGATACCGTATTTCATTGTTGTTGGGCTTTTTTGGTGGTAAAATGTACATAACATAAATTTTACCTTTTCTAAGTGTATAATTCAGTGGCATTAAGTACATTCACATTGTTGGGTGACCACCATCACCATCCATCTCCAGAACTTTGTCATTTTCCCACACTGCAATTCAGTACTTGTCAAACAATAATGCCCCACTCCGCCATACCCCATCCCATGGCAATCACCATTATATGTTACGTCTCGATAAACTGGCTACTCTGGGTAACTTATATAAATGGAATCATGCAGTATTTGCCCTTTTGTGGCTGAGTTATTGCACATAGCATAGCGTCTTCAAGGTTGATCCATGTTGTAGCATATGTCAGAATTTCATTTAAGGCTGAAAAATACTCTGTTGTGCATGTATACATATCACATTTATTGGTTCATCTGTCAATGGACATTTGGGTCATTGTAATGAAGTTTGGCTCTGGTAACAATACTGTTAACATTCACAATGCTATGAAGATTGATAGAGAACTATTTAAGTCCTTGCTGTAATTTTTTTTTGTGTATATATCCACAAGTAGAATTGCTGGATCATATGATAATTCTGTTTTTAATTTTTTGAGGAACTGGCCTATGTTTTCCATAGCAGCTATACCATTTTATCTTTCCACCAGCAGTACACAAGGATTCCAATTTCCCCACCTCTTCAGCACTTTTCTTATTTTAAAAATTGTCCTCTGTAGTAGGTATGAAGTAGTATCTAATTATAGTTTTGAGTTGCATTTCTCTAATCATTACTGATTAGGTAATTTTCAGGTATTTCTGGGCAGTTTATACATTTCATTGGAGAAATGTTTATTCAAGTCCTTTGCCCATCTATAATTGGGATTTGTTTTGTTTTTTAAATGCATTCTGTATACTAACTCCTTACTGGAAAGATGATTTGCAAATATTTTCTTTCGTTTTGTGGATTGGCTTGCCTTACGTATCACTCTTTTAAGAGTGTCTTTGCTCAAAAGTTGTAAATATAAAGTCCAATTTTTTTCTAAATTTAAATCCAAGTTAACATATAGTGTAATAATGATTTCAGGAATAGAATTCAGTGATTTATCACTTACATATAACACCCAATGCTAATCCTAACAAGTGTCCTCCTTAATGCCCCTCACCCTTTTATCACTACCCCCCCCACTCAACACCCTACCAGCAACTTTCAGTTTATTTTTTGTATTTAAAGTCTTATGATTTATCTCCCTCGCTGTTTTTATATTATTTTTGCATCCCTTCCCCTGTGTTCATCTGTTTTGTATCTTAAATTCCACATATGAGTGAAATCATTTATTTGTCTTTCTCTTGACTGACTTATTTTGCTTAGTATGATACACTCTAGTTCCATCCATGTTGTTGCAAATGGTAAGATTTCATTCTTTTTGATTGCCAAGTAATACTCCATTGTGTATGTATACCACATCTTTATCCATTCATCAGTCAATGGACATTTGGGCTCTTTCCATACTTTGGCTGTTGTCGAAAGCACTGCTATAAACGTTGGGGTGCATGTGCCCCTTTGAATCAGTACTCCTGTATACTTTGGGTAAATACCTACTAGGGCAGTTGCTGGGTCGTAGGGTAATTCTGTTTTTTTAAAAGTTTTGTGAGAAACCTCCATACCATTTTCCAGAGTGGCTGTGCCAGTTTGCATTCCCACCAGCAGTGCAAAGAGGTTCTTCTTTCTTGGCATCCTCTCCAGCATCTATTGTTTCCTGAGTTGTTAATTTCACCCATTCTGACAGGTGTGAGATGGGATCTCATTGTGGTTTTGATTTGTATTTCCCTGATGATGAGTGATGTTGAGCATTTTTTCATGTGTTGGTTAGCCATCTGGATGTCTTCTTTGGAAAAGTGTCTATTGATGTCTTTTACCCATTTCTTCACTGGATTACTTGTTTTTTGGGTGTCGAGTTTGTAAGTTCTTAATAGGTCTTAGATACTAATGCCTTATCTGATGTGTCATTTGCAAGTATCTTCTCCCATTCTGTTCATTGCCTTTTAGTTTTGCTGATTGTTTCCTTAGTCCTGCAGAAACTTTTTATCTTGATGAGGTCCCAATAGTTCATTTTTGCTTTTGTTTCCCTTGCCTCTGGAGACATGGCAAGTAAGAAGTTGCTGTGGCTGAGGTAAAAAGGTTGTTGCCTTTTTCTCCTCTAGGATTTTGAGGGCTTCCTGTCTTACATTTAGGTCTTTTCATGCATTTTGAGTTTATTTTTGTGTATGGTGTAAGAAAGTGGTCCAGGTTCATTCTTCTCTATGTCACTGTTCGCTTTTCCCAACACCATTTGCTGATGAGACTATCTTTTTTCTATTGGATATTCTTTCCTGCTTTGTCAAAGATTAGTTGGCCATATGTCTTTGGGTGCATTGCTGGGTTCTCTCTTCTTTTCCAATGATCTGTGTGCCTGTTCTTGTGTCAGTACCATACTGTCTCGATGACTACTGCTTTGTAATATAGCTTGAAGTCCAGAATTAATGATGCCTCCAGCTTTGGTTTTCTTTTTCAGGATTGCTTTGGTTATTCAGGGTCTTTTCTGGTTCCATATAAGTCTTAGGGTTTTTTTTTTAAGTTCTGTGAAGAATGCTGGTGTTACCTTGATAGGGATTGCATTGAATATGTAGATTGCTTCGGGTAGTACCGATTCGATAAGGTCCCATTTATCTGTTGCCTGTGCTTTTGGTGTTATGTCCAAGAAATTAGTGTGAAGTTCAACATCATGAAACTTCTGTATATTTTCTATAAATATTTTATACTTGAAGCTTTCATGTGTAGGTCTTTGATGCACTTGGAGTTTTTTGGCTATGGTATAAGGTATAGACCCAGCTTCTTTCTTTTGCATATCTGATTTGCCCAGTACCATTTATTGAAAAGACTGATCTTTTTCCATTGAATAGTCTTTGTTGAAAAACATTTGAGGGGTGCCTGAGTGGCTCAGTCAGTTAGGCCTCTGACTTTGGCTCAGGTCATGATCTTAACAGTTTGTGAGTTCAAGCTCCACGTCCGGCTCTTTGCTGACAGCTCAGAGCCTGGAGCCTGCTTCAGATTCTGTGTCTCCCTGTCTCTTTGTGCCTTCCTTGCTCTTGCGCACGCTCTCTCTCTCTCTCTCAAAACTAAATACACGTTAAAAAAATTAAAGAAAAATAACCATTTGATGATATATATGAGGATTTATTTCTGGGCTTTCCATTCTATTTCCTTTGTATTTCTGTCTTTATACCAGAGCCACACTGTTGCGATTACTGTTAGCTTTGTGGTAAGTTTTGAAATCAGGAGTATGAATCATCCAGCTTTGTTCATTTTCTAGATTATTTTGGCTAATTTAGGCTCCTTTGAGATTCCATATGAATTATAGGGTGGATTTTCTGTTGTTATAAAAGATGCCATTTTGATTTTGATATGGATTGCATTGAATGTGTAGCTGCTTTGAGTAATGACATCTTAAGATATTAAATCTTCCAGTCCATGAACATGAGATGTCTTTCCATTTCTTTGTGTCTTCTATAATTTCTTTCAGCATTTTGGTAGTTGTCAGTGTTTGTCTTTTTCTTCCTTGGTTGTTTATTCTTTTTTGATGGTGTTCTAAATGGAATTTTCTTAATATCTTTTTTGGATTATATTTATTGTTACTCTATAGCAATTGATTTTTCTGAGTTGATTTTAATATTCTGCAACTTTGCTGAATTCGTTTATTTCTAACTTTGTGTGTGCATGCATGTAACTATTAGGATTTTCTACATGTTCGTTTTTATAATTTTTTTTTAATGTTTATTTTTGACAGAGACAGAACATGAGTGGGGGAGGGGCAGAGAGAGAGGGAGACACAGAATCCGAAGCAGGCTCTGAGCTGTCAGCACAGAGCCTGACACGGGGCTTGAACTCACAGACTGCAAGATCATGACCTGAGCCAAAGTTGGACGCTCAACTGACTGAGCCACCCAGACGCCCCTACATGTTCATTTTTGAACAAAGGCAGTTTTACTCTTTGTTTTCAATTTGGGTGCTTTTTATTTCTTTGTCTTGACTAATTACTCTGGCTAAAATTTCCAGTACTATGTTGAGAAGAAGTGATTTAAGTGGGCATCCTTTATCCTGAGCAAAGAGGAAAAGCTTTTGGTCTTTTACCACTGAGTATGTTACCTATGAGTTTTTTCATATATGACCTTTATTATATTGAAGTAGTTTTTTCTCTTTTTCTTCTATTCCTTATTTGTTTGATGTTTGTATCATGGAAGTGTGTGGAATTTTTTCAAATACTTTTTTTATTTTTTCCTTTATTTTATTAATGTGGTGTATTACAATGATATATTTTCATATGTTGAACCATCCACGCATCCTAGAAATAAAACCTGAGTCATGCTGTATAATCCTCTTAATGTACTGTTGAGTTTTGTTTGCTAGAATTTTGTTGAGGATTTTTGCATCAGTGGTCATAAGGGATATTGGTCTATAGTTTTACTCTTTGTCTGGATTTGGTATCAGAAAAAGGCTGGCCTAAAAATGAGCTTGGAAGTGTCCCTTTCTCTTTAATTTTTGGAAGAGTTTGAGAAAAATTTGTATTAATTCTTTTAAGTGTTTGCTAGAATTCACTAGTGAAATCTTCTGATCGTGGACATTTCATTATTGGGAGAGTTTTGATTACTGATTGATTCAATCTCCATACTAGTTATAGATCTCTTTAGGTTTTGTATTTCTTCACAATTTAGGGTTTTGGGGTTTCTGATTTCTTATATTTATTGTTTACATGGGATATTTTTTCTGTTCTTTCACTTTTAAACTAGTGGTGCTCTTGGATCTAAACTGAGTCTCTGGCAGACAGTTGGATCCCATTTTTTAAATCCATTCTTTAAATTTAGATCTTGGATTGAGAAGCTTAAACCATGTACATTTAAAGTAAATATTGATGGGGAAGGACTTTGTCATTTTGAGATTTGCTTCCCATATATTCTACAACTTTTTGTTGCTTATTTCCTTTCTTACTGACTTCATTTTCATTTAGTTGACTTTTTTGTTGTGACATGGTTTGAGTCCCTTCTGTTTTCCATGTGTGCATATTGTATAGATATTTTATTATTTGTTATTATGGAGATTACATATAGCATCACAAGGTTATAACAATCCATTTAAAATTGATACCAACTTAACTTCGATTGTATACAAAAACTCTACTTGTTCACTGCTCTACCCCTCCCATTTTATGTTACTGATGTCGCGTATTACGTCTTTATATATTGTGTACTTATTAACGTAGATTTATAATTATTTTTTGCATTTGTCTTAAATCCCATAGAAAATAAAGAGTGGAGTTGTAATCAGATTATAAGTGATACTTGATTTTACATTTATCATATAAATACCTTGATCTTTAATGAGATCTTTATATTTTACTGTTAGCTGAAACTTTGGGCCCAGGATCCTAAGTAGAGAAGTCTGTTGAACTCGACTGGACTGGTTAGCTGATTTAGTCCTCAATAGTTTCAGACTGTAACCAGTCCTTTCACCTGTCTTTCTGCCAGTACTTTTTCCTCTTCCTTGCAAACCTCAGGCGGATCATCTATTTTATAATTTAACTAAAGACACATCTAACGCCTACCAAACAGTCCCAGGGGAATTGTTACAAGGGAGGCAACAAGAGAATGCTCTTAAAGTAGTGCCCAGGCTTTGTGTCTGAAAGGAAGTATGGGGGAAAGAGGTAAGTAGTGATAGCCTGGCTTTTTCCTACTGCTGTGGACGTGACTGCTATTACTTACCTGCTCCTGTCGTGTGAAAGAGAGACCCATACTCTTCTTTGTTGCTTTTTAAAATATAATGACTCTGTCTGCTAGCAAACATTGTGTAGCGTACTGAATCTTGTTCTCTTTGACTTCTGCTAGGAAATCAAACTACAGTCTGAGAGTCTTAAGGCAGAGGGATGTCAATAATTGGCTTAAGAAAGACAGAAGGAACAAAAGCCATTCTATACATTGTGGATTTTTCTAATCCAACACTAGGTGTAGTCTGATATTAGATACAAGGCTTAGGTTCTCTAGTTCTTGCCCAGATGTCCCACAGCCTATTTATTGTTTAATATATCTTGTAAAGTTTGTCAGTATGTGGTAAAAAACAAAGATGTATGTGATTTTCTGTTGTAAACATGAGTTTGAATTGATTCCTTTTTAGCTTAGTTGAAATATTTTTTTTTAAGTATGGTTGGATCTAGAAAGTTAGGGAGTACCAGGAAAAAGAAGTTGATATTATGCTGAGGAACTTGCGTTGGGTTGCTCTATCAGTATATGATCAGGAAGAATTAATGTCCTGTAATGCAGGGAATATGTAGAGCATAGAAACAATCGAAATAACCGATTAAAACCTATATCTGGGGCACCTGAGCAGCTCAGTCGGTTAAGTTTTAGATTGAGTTTTGGCTCAGGTCATGATCTCAGGCTTCATGAGATCGAGTCCCATGTTGGGCTCCATGCTCAGTGCTGGATCCTGCTTGGGATTCTCTCTCCCCCTCTCTCTCTGCCCCTCCTCCCACTCATGCGGGCACATGCGTTGTCTCTCCTAAAAATAAATAAACTTAAAGAAAAAAAGATAGATAAAGGAAATGCAAGATTATGAGAGAGCAGTCGCATGTAACAGTTGCAAATTGTTTCTGTAAAGGCACAGATAGTAAATATTTTAGGCTTGAATTCCATATTGTTAGTCATAACTATTCACCTCTGCTGTTTTAGGGTGAACATGGCCGTAAACCATACGTAATGAATGGGCACGGGTGTGTTCCAGTCAGTAATACTTAATTTATCAAAATAAGCAGCAGGCTGAGTTAACCCCTGGCCATCTTTTACCAGTTTCCAGTCCAGTGCATTGTAGTCAAACATGACCAGTACAAGGGAAAAGATACTGGGAAGGTCATTTGAACGAGTATTCTAATGATACTAAAATTGCTATAGGTTAGGATCAGAGAAGGACAGCTACAATAATAAGAGGCAGAAACTAAATGATTTAGAAAGAACAAATCTGAGAAGCGTTTGATTTTAATTTAGTAAGCTGGAGCAGTCTGAAGTGAATATGCTAAAACCCTGGAACTGTAAAAGTATTAGGCAGCATCCTTTGAAATTTGATCTTAAAACATTTAAGGCAAATAAAAAGGAAGTCCTCTACTATTTAGTACATAGTATTTTGGTGCCCCCATTTTCAGCTTGTACACCTGGTATATATAAAGAAATTGAAAAGTTGAGTTATAATAATGAGACAGATTTATAATGGTTACCTAAGTTAAACTAGAATATATGGAACTAATTACAAATATTTCAGCTATTAAAGTAAAAGAAAGCTTCTAATTTTCTCAGGAAATGCAGATATGTTTTTAAACTGATAACCTTAGCAGCCATGCGTATGAATTGAAAAAGTTAAGTTTTAGAAAAGATAGAGGGATAAAAATGGTGAATAAAAACTTACTCTCGTTTTGATAAGTCTCATTTTATTTTTTTAATTTTTTTTAAATGTTTATTTTTGAGAGAGAGACCGAGCATGAGTGGGGGAGGGGCAGAGAGAAAGGGAGACACAGAATCCAAAGCAGGCTCCAGGCTCCGAGGTGTCAGCACAGAGTCCGACGTGGGGCTCGAGCTCATGAACTGTGAGATCATGACCTGAGCCGAAGACGGACACTCAGCCGACTGAGCCACCTAGGCGCCCCTGATATGTCTCATTTTAAACTTTTATTATTTTAGAGACTTTATTTAGAACGGTTTTAGAGTCACGGAAAAAATTGTTGCCGTTGACACACAAGGTTACATTAGTTTCAGGTGTACAGCATAGCGATTTGACAACTCTAAATGTGCTATGCTCACCAGAAGTATAGCTACTTTCTGTCACCATACAAGAGTATTACAATACCATTTGACTCTATTCCTTGTGCTATACCTTTTATCCCCATGACTTAGTCATTCCAGAACTGGAAGCCTATACATCCCGCTCCCCTTCACCCATTTTGCCCATCCCTAACCCTCTCCCCTGGCAACCATCACTTTATTCTCTGTATTTGTGTATCTGTTTTTTTGTTTTTTAGATTCTACGTGTAACTGAAATTGTATGGTATTTATCTTTGACTTATTTCACTTAGTGTTATGCCCTTAGTCCTCCCATGTTGCAAATGGCAAGATCTCATTCTTTTTTTTATGGTGGAGTAATATTCCATTGTATATATATCTTCTTTGTCCATTTATCTATTGATGGACCTTCCAGATGCTTCTATCGGCTATTATAAATAATACCACAATAAACATAAAGGTGGATGTATTTTTTTCAAATTAGTGTTTTCATTCTCTTTGGGTAAATAACCACCAGTAGAACTACTGTGTTTCTGTTTTTAATTTTTTGAGGAAACTTCATACTGTTTTCCACAATGGCTGTCTAAATTTACATTCCTGCCAACGTTGCATGAAAATTTCTTTTTCTCCAGATCCTCAGCAACACTTGTTATTTGTCTTTTTTATGCTAGTTGTTCTGGCAGGTGTCAGGTGATATTGTGGTTTTGATTTGCATTTCCCTCAGGATTAGTGATGAGCATATTTTTATATGTCTGTTGGCTGTCTGTATGTCCTCACTGGAAGAATATTCGGGTCCTGTGCCCGTTTTTTAAATCAGAATTTTTGGGTTTTTTGGTTTTAAGTTGTAGAAATTCTTTATATCTTTTGGATATTAACCTTTTATTGGATATATTATTTGTAAATATCTTCTCCCGTTCAGTAGGTTGTCTTTCCATTTTGTTGATGGTTTCCTTTGCTGTGCAGAAGCTTTTTATTTTGATGTAGTCCCAGTAGTTTAGTTATGCTTTTATTTCACTTGCTTGAGGAGAAATGTCTAGAAAAATGTTGCTAAGGCTGATGTCCAAGAGATTATGGTCTATTTTGTCTTTTAGGATTTTAAGGTTTTAGGTTTCAAGGAGTTGAAACTTACATCCCCACAAAAACCTGCACACAGATGTTTGTAGCAACTTTATTCATAATTTTACATAAAGTTTATACACTTAAATTTTATATTTCAATTGTATAGCCCAAACTTATAAGCAACCAAGATGTCACTTAGTAGGTCAGAGATAAACTGTGCCATATGAAACACTGAAATAGTGTTCAGTGCTAAAAGGAAATAAGCTATCAAGTTGTGAAAAGACATGGAGGAACCTTAAATGCATATTACAAAGTGAAAGATGCCAATCTGAAAGGGCTACATAATGTGTAGTTTTAACTAGATGGCATTGTGGAAAAGGCAAAAATAGGGACACAGTGAAAAGAAAAGCGCTTGCTGGGACTTGAAGCTGACAGGGGAGGGATGAATAGTCGAAGGACAAAGGATTTTAGGGCAGTGAAGATACTCTAGATGATATACTCTAAATGATATGATTGATACATGTCATTATGTATTTGACCAAACCCACAGAATGTACAGCACCAAGAGTGAACAGTAATGTAAACTGTGGACTTTGGTGACTCTGATTTGTCTGTGTAGTTTCATTAGTTTCAACAAACATACACCATTCTGGTTGGGAATGTTGTTAATGAAGGAGGCAAGGCATGGGTACATGTAAGAGGTATATAAAACATCTCGGTATCTCCTATCAGTTTTTCTGTGACCCTTAATTTGCAAATCACATGATACTACACACAAAACCCTAAAGATTCCACCAAAAAAATTACTAGACTAAATGAATTCAGTAAATTTGTAGGTATAAAATGAATACATAGGAATCTGTTGCCTTTTGACATGCTAATAATAAAGTGCAGAAAGAAAAAACAATCTCATTCACAGTTGCACCAAAAAGAATAAAATACCTAAGAATAAACATAACCAAAGAAGTGAAAGACCTGTACTCTGAGAACTGTAATCATTGATGAAAGAAAATGAGGATACCGAGACGTAGAAAGAATTCCATGCTCATGGATTGGAAGAATTGCTATCATTAAATGTCTATACAACAAAACAAATTACAGATTCAAAGCAATCCCTAACAAAATATCAGTGGCATTTTCACTGAACTAGAACAAATAATCATAAAATTTGTAAGGAACCACAAAAGACCCTGAATAGCCAAAGCAGTCTGAAAAAGAAGAATAAAGCTGGAGGTATCATAGTCTCAGGTTTCAAGATATACTTCAAAGCTATAATCAAAACACTATGGTACTGGCACAGAAATAGACACATAGATCAAGGGAACAGAATAGAGTGCCCAGGAATAAACCCATACTTATATGGTCAATTACTCCATAACAAAGGAAGCAAGAATATAAAATGAGGAAAGGACAGTCACTTCAAAAAATATGCTGAGGAAACTGAACACCTACATGCAAAAGAATGAAATTGAACCACTTTCTTATACCATACCCAACAATAAGCTCCAAGTGAGTTAGACTCAATTATGAGACCTAAAACTGTAAAAATCCTAAAAGAAAAAGTAGACAGTAATCTCTTGGATATCAGCCTTAGCACATTTTTCTAGTTATCTCTGTTATATTTTTTGAAGAGTATATCTTTGCTTCATTATATTGCCTTTACTTCTTTGTCAAAGATCGGTGGACTTTATTTATAGAAGTCTACTTCTAGGCTCTGTATTCTCTTCCAATGATCTGTTTGTCATTTCTTTTGCCAATATCAGTGTCTTACTCTACCTTTATAGTAAATCTTGAAGTCTGGGAGTGTCAGTCCTCCATCCTTGTTCTTCTCCTTCAGTATTATGTTTACTCTTCCGGATACTTTACCTCTCCTTAGACTCATTTTGTCAATATTTATTAAATAGTTGTCTGGGATATTGATGTTAATTGCATTGAATCCATAGATCAGTTTGGGAAGAACTAACATCTTGACAATACTGAGTTAAAAAAAATTCTTTAATGTTTGTTTTTGAGAGAGAGAGATAGAGCATGAGCAGGGGAGGGGGAGAGAGAGAGAGGGACAGACAGACAGAATCCAAAACGGGCTCCAGGCTCTGAGCTGTTAGCATAGAGCCTTATGTGTGGGGCCCAAACCCATGATGGGTGAGATCATGACTTGAGCTGAAGTCGGATGCTTGACTGACTGAACCACTCAGGTGCCCTGGGTTTTAATATCCATAGGTAAACTGGAATATCTTTTTATTTCTTCATTTCTTTTCTGATTTCACTCATCAAAGTTTTACAATTTCCCCAATATAGATCTTGTATATATTTTGTTAGATTTATACCCAAGTATTACTTTTTTGGGTGCTAATATAAATGATCCTGTTTTTAATTTTTAAATTCCACTTGTCCATTGTTGGTATGTAGGAAAGCTATTGATTGCTGCATACCAACCTTGTATTTTGCAACCATGTTATAAGGGCTTATTAGTTCTGTAGGAGTCTTTTTAGATTTTCTGTATAGATGATCATGTCATCTGTGAACACAATCTGTATACTTTTTATTTTGTTGTCTTACTGCATGGTAAAGACTTCTAGTACAGTATTGAAAGGAGTGATCAGAGAGACATCTTTGCTTTGTACCTAATCTTAGTGGGAAAACTTGCAGTTTCTAACCATTAAATATGATGATAGCTGTAGATTTTTTTGAAGATCTTTTTTATCAAGTTGAGGAAGCTCTCCTTTCATCTAGTTCACTGAAAGTTTTTATCATGGATAGGTGTTGGATTTCGTCATATGCATCTACTTACTATGATCATGTAACTTTTCTTCAGTCACATCTGACTTTTAAACATGATTTTAGATACATAATCTCGTAGTAGTTACTTGAACTTGGTAAGCATTAGTTTCCTGATAGGAACTTTGTGCATATGGGAACTTACAAGTAGCAGAGAGCAAAAATAGGTTGTCTACCATATAGGTTGTGACTATGTTTGATAATGTATTTCAGTGCTTTCCTTAGTGTCTGTAATGTAATAAATAATTAATAATTAGTAATTGTGAACTGACCTTGGCAAATAGTAGAGGGATAATAAACATAGTAACATTAGAAAATAAGCGGCTGAAAAATATTGAAGTTAGTTTACCTAGTGAGACTGGTCAGTGAGGCAAAACAAATTTGGGTGGAGATTAGGGAATAATATGTCATAGGGACTGTGTGGGTAATTTTTAGAGCTTAAAATTGCATTTTATTACTTTTGCATATTTCAAGGGGAACATTTGTCTTTTTAGTGCACTTAAATCAGAATGAAGTTTGCCTTATAATGATTACTGTTTTTTTTGAAACAGATTCAAGATATTTGGAAAGTTACCACTGATTTCTTTACGAATCTCAGATAAAAAACTGCAAGGGATTTTGGAATTGATTGAAAGCATTCCGAAACCCACACCTGCAACTGAAACATATGCCCCTGCCAAACCATTTCAGGTAATGTTTTTGCAAAATTGATAAAAGTACAAATTAAAATAACTCAACAAAAAGTATTTGTAAGAGTCACAGAATTTTTTGGGTAAAACAATTTAATTCATTTTGAATAGACCTTTAAGAATGATATCTTAAGGGGTGCCTGGGTGGCTCATTCGGTTAAGCGTCCGACTTCAGCGCAGGTCATGATCTCACAGTTCATGAGTTCGAGCCCTGCGTCGGGCTCTGTGCTGACAGCTCAGAGCCTGGAGCCTGCTTCACATTCTGTGTCTCCCTCTCTCTCTGCCCCTTCCCTGCTCATGCTGTGTCTCTCTCTGTTTCAAAAATAAATAAACATTAAAAAAAAATTATATCTTAAAAGAGAAAATGATGAAAGAGTAAAAGGCACATGTAGTAAAGAGAGTTACATGGTAAGTCTGCCTCTCTTCCCTTTTTCAGCTTGCAGTCCCTCTCCTCGGTGGTAACATTGTTAACCACTATGTATTTGTCCAGAAGTGTTTATGGCATGTACTGTGGCATGCTTATGTATAAATATCCATATGTATATGTATATGTATATGTATATATATACACACACACTCTCAGGTTCTTAAAATTTACATAAATTGGATTATTATACTTAGCATTCTGAATTTGTATTCTTTTCACCATTATATATTATGTACCCTCGCGATATTTTCATGTTAGCACATACAGATCTACCTTTTTCTTTTTTATAGCCGTATAGTATTGAATTGTGTGAACGTACCATTCTTTGCCTAACATGATCCCCTTTTCATGGGTATTCACATGAGTGCTCACAGTTAAAATACACTGTTTTCAACTTCCTTGTACATACATTTTGTGTATTTTTATCCATTGGATAAATTCCTACAAGTGGCATTGCTCAGTGAATTTTACATTTTCATGAACTTTGCCGAATTTTAAATTAAGTACTAATTTATAGTCCCACCAGCAGTAAATGTGTTTCTCTGTTCTCATTTGTCTTAAGTATTAACAATTTAAAATTTATTCAATTAAATGAAAAAACGTTATATTTTGATTTTGATTTGCATTTACAAGTAACTATAGGACTTATGTTCATAAGTTTATTGAGTGTTTGACTTTCTGTTTTTGGAAACAGGTGTTCATGTCTTTTGTGTTGTGGTTTTCCACTTAAGGAAATTGTTGCTATTTGTCTTTTACGAACATTTGTTTCCTTGTTTATTATCTGATTCATTTATTTTTGGCATGCCAAAGCTTTTACTTTCAACTATTCAGTTATTAGGTTTTCTTTTATGATTTGTATGTTTTATATTATGTACCTTACCTCTTATGAAGAAAACTTCAAAATGAAGATAAGTGTTCATGTTTTTCTCTTTTAAAAATTATTTCCACATTTAACTTTTTCCTTTTGAAATAATTTCACACTTAGAGAAAAGTTGTAAAAATGGTACAAGGAACTTAACTTCATCAAACCATGTAAGAGTAATTTGCTGACATGTTGTCCCATACCCTAAAAACTGTAGTGCTTTGTAATATTTTTTTTCATAATCTCTTGCTGAGCTTTTTGTTAACAATCTCTTGAAGAGCAGAGTTTTTACATTTTGATGAAATCCACTTCATCAGTATATACTTTTATGGAATATAAGAAACATGAATAAAAGAATACGGATGAAGCTTTTTATGTCTGTAAAATTTTTGCCTAATACAAGATCAAGAAGATTTTTCTTGTGTTATAGTCTAGAAGTTTTATAGTTTTAGGTTCTTATATATTGTCTTGATTTTTTAGAGAGTGAGCATAAGCAGAAGAGGGGCAGAGGGTGGGGGAGAGAGAGTCCCAAGCAGGCTCCATGCTGAGCATGGAGCCCAATGTGGGGCTCAGTCCCATTACTGTGGGATCATGACCTTAGCTGAGACCAAGAGTTGGACGCTTAACTGACTGATCCACCCAGGCACCCATGTTTTTTCTTCTTAAACATTTCTAAGTTTTAGAGAAAGTACTTAGATAAATGTTAGGTTCATTCTTCATTATCTTTGATATCTGGGGGGACTCCTCCGTCTCCCATATCTTGGGCTTAATCTGTATATCAAGAGGGTATCAAACATAGGATCTATACTAGATGTTCTTTTTAAAATCAAATGCATATATAAAAATAGGCAGAGAATAACTATGTAGTATGTCTTATACTGCGTTTCTGTTATGTGTCAGGCCACACGCTTGGCTAAGGAATACTATATGTCAGGTCATCTGTTATTTATGTTCAAACCCTAGTCCACCTCTATATTTCTGTATATTTTTATCTTTAACCCTGATCACAATTCAGCAAGTTAAGTGTTAACAGTCATTATTTTGCCCAGGAAATAGACTCTAGAAAAGCTAAATACTTTGCTAAGATCATAAAGTTTGTAGCCTTTAGCATGCAGAGCCAAACTTTAAATTCATGTTTCTTTTTTTCTTTCTCTCATTCTTTAAACAAATCTACAGCCCAACAGCTGGCTTTGTTTTTGCTGTTTTCATGCTGCTTTCGATATAAATGATGTCCTAATCAGTAGAGACTCTATTTTCTGCTTTTTCCAAGTTTCTCAAGAAAGTTGAGTACGAAACACTAGGTCATTTCTAAGAGTTTTAATTTAATTTGAAGTGATTTCATAGGTAAGGTAAAGAAAAGTTTTTTAAGCAAAGAATCACCCCTTCATGGATGCTTGTTTGGCTTGTCTCAGAAAGTTTCAGTCATGAGTCTGAAAGGTCCTAACATCATCTCTTGAAGCTGGATGTTCCTTTCACTTCCTGTAATAGATTTCTTTTTCTTTGTAATTTTTATTTGTTTTGTTAAGGTGCAATTGACTAATGAGATTATACGATTTTTAATGTGTATAGTGTGGTGGTTTAACCTATGTGTATGTTGTGAAAGCATTTCACCTGTATAGTCAGTGAACACATCCATTACCTCACATACTTGTTTTTGGTGAGAACATTAAGTTCTACTCTCTTAGCAGCCTTCTGTTACTCAGTACAGGTTGTCGACAGTAGTCACCATGTTTTACATTTGATCCTCAGCCTTATTCTTCTCAAAGCTGAAAGTTTGTACCCTTTTACTAGCTGTTCCCTATTTCCTCTACCCCTTAGCCTCTGGCAACCGCTTCTCTATTTTCTGTTGCCATGAGCCTGACATTTTTGTTGTTAATTCCACATATAAATGATACTTGGCAGTATCTTTCTCCTTCCAGCTTATTTCATTTAGCATACTGCCCTCAAGGTCTATTCATGCTGTCATAATGGCAGGATTCCCTTCCTTCTCTCTCAGAGTTGAATAATGTTAAATTATGCACACATCTTTATCCATTCATCTGTTTGATGGACACTGGGTAGTTTCCCATATCTTGGCTGTTGTGAATAATACCTCAGCGAACATGGAGTGCAGATATCTCTTGGGCATCCTGTTTTCATTTCTTTTGGAAAACTGAGAAAGTGAGATTGCTGGATCACATGGTAGTTTTTTGAGGAACCTTCCCACTGTTTCCGTGGTGGCTGCACCAATTTACACTCCTACCAGGTGCATAGGAGTTCCTTTTTCTCCACGTTGTCTCCAATACTTCTTACCCATTGTTCTTTTATTCTTTTTTCAGGTTTTAAAGCTGTATTTGCATATTTTACAAAATGTGCATTCCAATAGTTAAAATGATGTAAACAAAATATGGCACTCTGATTAAACTGCATTTTACAGCCTATAGGACACCCTGGACCAGCTTGGTTTTTACTTTAGATTTCACTTCTGTTCCACCCAGCTTCTTTCTTCACCAACATGGAAGTTCTTTGCATCTCCCTTTCTAGGTGGGAGAGGCAGGCGCCTTCATTGTCAGTAGTTCTCCATTCTTTGATGTGAAAAGGGGCAGGATGGTCATTTAAACTTGATCGAACCTCTTTACATCTTAAAAAGTTCAACAGCCACAAGAAGTAAAATAAGGCAATGCTGTAGAATGTACGGTCCATATTGGCGGCACATGCCTTATTACGATTCACCTGCTTGCTTCTCCTGTTTAGTTGTTTCTTTTGAAGGCAGTGGATTTCTCTCGTATGTTTGTCTTCTTCAGTTTCATCTTATTGAACTTCTCAATTACAGCCATACTGGGTTTTTCAGACATAGCTGCAGAGAAAGTGGAGCATGGCCCTCAAGCGAAGTCTGGTCTGTGCAGTAGTGCGTCTTTTTGATGGTAGCCATTCTGACATGTCAGGTGATAACTCATCATGGTTTTGATTTGCACTTCCATTAGTGATGTTGAGCATCTTTTCATGTGTCTGCTGACCATCTGTATGTCTTCTTTGGAAAACTGTCCATTTCTTTCCTCTGCCCATTTTAAAATTGGATTGTTTGTTTTGCGGAGTTGAATGAGTTCTTTATATATTTTATATATTAATCCCGTATCAGGTATGTTATTTGCATATATTTTCTCCCATTCAGTTCATTGCCTTTTGTTTGTTGATCATTTCCTTTGCTGTGCAGAAGCTTTTTAATTTGAGCTAGTCCCACATGTTTATTTTCACTTTTGTTGCCTTTGCTTTGGTATCAGATCTAAAAAATCATTGCCAAGACTATCAAGGAGCTTACCTGCCTATGTTTTCTTTTAGAAGCTTATGGCTTCAGGTTTTTCATTCAAGTCTTCAATACATTTTGAGTTGATTTTGTGTTTAAGGTAGGAGTCCAGTTTTATTCTTTTGCCTGTGACTGTCCAGTTTTCCCAGCACCATTTGTTGAAAGAAACTGTCCTTTCCTTGTATATTCTTCACTCCTTTTCGAAAAATTGGTCATTAGGCAAAGGTTTATTCCTGGCCTCTCATGTCTGTTGCATTGGTCTATGGGTCTGTTTTTATGTTTGTGCCATACTGTTTGGATTACTATAGCTCTGTATAGATTTTGAAATTAGGAAGTATAATGCCTCCAGCTTTGTTCTTCTCAAGATTGCTTTGGCCATTTGGGGTTATACAAATGTTAGCATTATTCTTCTCTATTAGTGTGTAATATGCCTCTGGACTTTTGATGGAGATTGCATTGAATCTGAAGATTGCTTTGAGTAGTGTGAACTTTTTTTTAAGTTGATATATTGATTTATTTTGAGAGAAAGGAAGAGGAGTTGGTGGAGGGGCAGAGAGAGGGAGAGAGAAAGAGAATCCTAAATAGACTCTTTGCTGTGAGTGCAGAGCCCAATGCAGGGTTCAAACCCAAAACTGTGAGACCATGACTTGAGCTGAAACCAAGAGACAGATGTTTAACTGACTGAGCCACCCAGGCGCCCCAGAGTAGTATGAACTTAATATTACTGTTTGCAGTCCCTGAGCATGAAATCTTTCCATCTCTTTATATCTTGAGTTTCTTTCATCAGTGTTCTGTAGTTTCCAGTGCACAGATGTTTTCACCTCTTTGTTTAAATTTTTTCCTAGGTGTTTTATTCTTTTCGATACTGTTATCAGTGGTAAATCTTGAAATCAGATAGTGTGGCATCTGAATTGCTTGTTTTCCCCAGATAGTTCCAACTGGTTCTTAACCTTTTCATGTAACTTTTAGAATCAGCTTTTCAATTTCCACAAGAAAATTCTGCTGGGATTTTGATAGTGGTTTTATTGTACTATCAATTTGGGAAGAATTGGCATTTTAACAATACTGAATCTTTCTATTAGCATGATCTATCTTTTCATTTATTTAAGTCTTTAAGTATTTTCATTTTTTTCTGTAATTGGAACATACATTTGCTTCACATATTTTGTTATTTTTTGTTCGCCCAGAATTCATATGTTGAAACCTTAACCCTATTCCTTCAGAATGTGACTATATTTGTAGATAAGGCCTTCAAAGTGTTAATATGAGGCCATTAGGGTGGGTCCTCATCCATTCGGTCTGGCATATTTATACGAAGTGGAATTTGGGACACAGAAAAGGACATCATTGGTGCATGTGTACAGAGAAAACGCCAAGTGAGAACACAGCAAGAAGATGGACCTCTGGAGAGGGGCAGATGGCAGCGTAGGAGGACACTGGGCTCATCTTGTCCTGCTGATTGCTCAGATTCCACCTACATCTGCCTGAATAACCCAGAAAACTGCCAGAAGACTAGCAAAACGGACTCTCTCGAGCCAGGCGTAGACAAGAGGCCGACAGAAGAGGGTAGGAAGGGCAGAGAGGCGGTGCGCGCTACACGGACTGGAGGGAGGGAACCAGGGTGGTGGAGGGCCAGTCCACCTGGCAAGGCAGAGCCCCCGAAGTCTGGCTTGGAAAAGCGGAGGGTTGGGGCTCTGTGAGTTCTGACAGCCCGTGGGACTTAACATCTGGAATGTTAAAAGTCAACAGCTCTGCCCTCAGAGAGTAGGGAGGGCGAGAGGACACTGGGAGGGAGAGGTGTTGAGCCCTGGAAGACAGAGCTCAGCTTGGCGGATAACAAAGGCGCCGGTTAAGCGCCATCTCCCTCTCCCATCCCCCAGCGGAAATTCCAGAGGGAACCAGTTCCCATCACCAAATTTGCTTGTACCGCTCAAACAACCAACGCTGTGCTTCTGTGGATCTATCCCTCCCAAGGGTCTGCTTCCCTCCCGGTGCTGCAGGACCCCTCCTGCAGGAGACCACCAGTGGCAAAGCGAGCAAAGCCTACCCCTCCTACCCCTGTGCACCTTGTGGATCCACCTCGGCTAATACCCCAGATCCCATCGCAGCAGTACCACAAGCCTGGCAGTGTGCCAGTAGCCCAGACAGGGGCCACACCATTCCACAGTGAGTCCTGCCCCTGGGAGAGGGGAAGATAAGGTACACACCAGTCTGACTGTGGCCCCAGCGGTGGGCTGGGGGCAGACATCAGGTCTGATTGCGGCCCCGCCCACCAACGCAAGTTACTCCAGACAGCACAGGGGAAGTGCTCTGCAGTTCCGTGCTACCCCAGGGACTATCCAAAATGACGAAATGGAAGAATTCTCCTCAAAAGAAACTCCAAGAAGTAGCGACAGCTAACGAATTGATCAAAACCTATTTAAGCAATATAACGGAACAAGAATTTAGAATAATAGTCATAAAATTAATTGCTGGGCTTGAAAAAAGCATAGAGGACAGCAGAGAATCTATTGCTACAGAGATCAAAGGACTAAGAAATAGTCATAAGCTAAAAAATGGTGTAAATGAGGTGCAAAGTAAAATGGAGGCAGCCATAGCACGGATTGAAGAGGCAGAGGAGAGAATAGGTGAATTGGAAGGTAAAGTTATGGAAAAAGAGGAAGCTGAGAAAAAGATAAAAAATCCAGGAGTATGAGGGGAGAATTAGAGAACTAAATGATGCAATCAAGCGGAACAGTATCCATATAATAGGAATTCCAGAAGAGGAAGAGGGAGAGAAGGGGGCTGGAGGTGTACTTGAACAAATCATAGCTGAGAACTTCCCTGATCTGGGGAAGGAAAAAGGCATTGAAATCCAAGAGGCACAGAGAACTCCCTTCAGACATAACTTGAATCGATCTTCTGCATGACATATCATAGTGAAACTGGCAAACTACAAGGATAAAGAGAAAATTCTGAAAGCAGCTAGGGATAAACAGGCTCTGACTTACAAAGGTAGACTCATAAGAGTAGTGCCAGACCTATCTACTAAAACTTGGCAGGGCGGAAAGGAATGGCAGGAAATCTTCAATGTGATGAACAGAAAAAAAAAATGCAGCCAAGAATCCTTTATCCAGCAAGTCTGTCATTCAGAATAGAAGGAGAGATAAAGGTCTTCCCAAACAAAAACTGAAGGAATTCATCACCACTAAACCAGCCCTACAAGAGATCCTAAGGGGGACTCTGTGAGTGAAATGTTGAAAGGACCACAAAGTACCAGAGACATCACTACAAGCATTAAACCTACAGACATCACAATGACTCTAAACCCGTATCTTTGAATAATAACACTGAATGTAAATGGACTAAATTTACCAACAAAAAGACATAGGATATCAGAATGGATAAAAAAAAAAAAAAAAAGACCCATCTATTTGCTGTCTAGAGGAGACTCATTTTAGACCTGAGGACACCTTCAGATTGAAAGTGAGGGGATGGAGAACTATCTATCATGCTACTGGAACTCAAAAGAAAGCTGGAGTAGCCATACTTCTATCAGACAAACTAGACTTTAAAGGCTGTAACAAGAGATGGAGAAGGGCATTATATAATAATTGTAGGGTCTATCCATTGGGAAGAGCTAATAATTATAAATGTCTGTGTGCCGAATACGGGAGCCCCCAAATATATGAAGCAATCAGAAACATAAGCAACCTTATTGATAAGAATGTGGTAATTGCAGGGGACTTTAACACCCCACTTACAACAACGGATAGATCATCTAGACACAGGATCAATAAAGAAACACGGGCCCTGAATGATACATTGGATCAGATGGACTTGACAGATACATTTAGAACTCTGTATCCCAAAGCAACAGAATATATTTTCTTCTTGAGTGCACATGGAACATTCTCCAAGATAGATCACATACTGGGTCACAAAACAGCCCTTAACAAGTATAAAAGAATTGAGATCATACTACACACACTTTCAGACCACAATGCTATGAAACTTGAAATCAACCACAGGAAAAAGTCTGGAAAACCTCCAAAAGCATGGAGGTTTCAAGAACACCCTACTAAAGAATGAATAGGCCGACCAGGCAATTAGAGAAGAAATTTAAAAATATATGGAAAGAAATAAAAATGACAATACAAGAATCCAAACGCTTTGGGATACAGCAAACGCAGTCCTGAGAGGAAAATACATTACAATCCAGGCCTAACTCAAGAAACAAGAAAAATCCCAAATACAGAATCTAACAGCACACCTAAAAGAAATAGAAGCAGAACAGCAAAGACACCCCAAACCCAGCAAAAGAAGAGAAATAATAAAGATCAGAGCAGAAATAAACAATATAGAATCTAAAAAAAACTGTAGAGCAGATCAATGAAACCAAGAGTTGGTTTTTTGAAAAAATAAAATTTATAAACCTCTAGCTAGCATTCTCAAAAAGAAAAGGGAGATGACCCAAATAGATAAAATCATGAATGAAAATGGAATTATTATAACCAATTCCTCAGAAATACAAGCAATTATCAGGAAATACTATGAAAAATTATATGCCAACAAACTGGACAACCTGGAAGAAATGGACAAATTCCTAAGTACCCACACACTTCCAAAACTCAAACAGGAAGAAATAGAAAACTTGAACAGACCCATAACCAACGAAGAAATTGAATCAGTTATCAAAAATCTCCCAACATATAAGAGTCCAGGACCAGATGGCTTCCCTGGGGAATTCTACCAGACATTTAAAGCAGATATAATACCTATCCTTCTCAAGCTGTTCCAAAAAATAGAAAGGGAAGGAAAGCTTCCAGACTCATTCTATGAAGCCAGTATTACTTTGATTCCTAAACCAGACAGAGACCCAGCAAAAAAAAGAGAACTACAGGTCAATATCCCTGATGAATATGGATGCAGAAATTCTCAGTAAGATACTAGCAAATCGAATTCAAGAGCATATAAAAAGAATTATTCACCATGATCAAGTGGGATTCATTCCTGGGTTGCAGGGCTGGTTCAACATTTGCAGATCAATCAGTGTGATCCATCACATTAATAAAAGAAAAGAACCATATGATCCTGTCAATTGATGCAGAAAAAGCATTTGACAAAATACAGCATCCTTTCTTAATAAAAACCCTTGAGAAAGTCCGAATAGAAGGAACATACTTAAACATCATAAAAGCCATTTATGAAAAGCTCACAGCTAATATCATCCTCAATGGGGAAAAACTGACAGCTTTCCCCCTGAGATCAGGAACACGACAGGGATGTCCACTCTCACCGCTGTTGTTTAACATAGTGTTGGAAGTTCTAGCATCAGCAATCAGACAACAAAAGGAAATCAAAGGCATCAAAATTGGCAAAGATGAAGTCAAGCTTTCCCTTTTCGCAGATGACATGATATTATACATGAAAAACCCGATAGACTCCACCAAAAGTCTGCTAGAACTGATACATGAATTCAGCAAAGTTGCAGGATACAAAATTAATGTACAGAAATCAGTTGCATTCTTATACACTAATAGTGAAGCAACAGAAAGACAAAGAAACTGATCCCATTCACAACTGTACCAAGAATCATAAAATACTTAGGAATAAACCTAACCAAAGATGTAGAGGATCTGTATGCTGAAAACTATAGAAAGCTTATGAAGGAAATTGAAGAAGATATAAAGAAATGGAAAAACATTCTGTGCTCATGGATTGGAAGAATAAATATTATTAAAATACTACCAAAGTGATCTACACATTCAATGTAATCCCAGTCAAAATTGCACCAGCATTTTTCTCGAAGCTAGAACAAGCAATCCTAAAATTTGTGTGGAACCACAAAAGACCCCGAATAGCCAAAGTAATATTGAAGAAGGAAGACCAAAGTGGGAGGCATCACAATCCCAGGCTTTAGCCTCTACTACAAAGCTGTAATCATCAAGACAGCATGGTATTGCCACAAAAACAGACACGTAAGACCAATGGAATAGAATAGAGACCCCGGAATTGGACCCACAAAAGTATGGCCAACTCATCTTTGACAAAGCAGGAAAGAATATCCAATGGATAAAAGACAGTCTCTTTAACAAATGGTGCTGGGAGAACTGGACAGCAACATGCAGAAGGTTGAAACTAGATGACTTTCTTAAACCATTCACAAAAATAAACTCAAAATGGATAAAGGACCTGAATATGAGAAAGGAAGCCATCAAAACCCTAGAGGAGAAAACAAGAAAAGACCTCTCTGACCTCAGCTGCAGCAATTTCTTACTTGACACATCCCCGAAGGCAAGGGAATTAAAAGCAAAAATGAACTATTGGGACCTTATGAAGATAAAAAGCTTCTGCACAGCAAAGGAAACAGCAAAACTAAAAGGCAACCAATGGAATGGGAAAAGATATTTGCAAAAGACATATCAGACAAAGGGCTAGTATCCAAAATCTATAAAGAACTCACCAAACTCCACACCTGAAAAACAAATAATCCCGTGAAGAAATGGGCAGAAAACATGAACAGACTTCTCTAAAGAAGACATCCAGATGGCCAACAGGCACTTGAAAAGATGCTCAACGTCACTCCTCATCAGGGAAATACAAATCAAAACCACACTGAGATACCACCTCACGCCAGTCAGAGTGGCTAAAGTGAACAAATCAGGAGACTATGGATGCTGGCGAGGATGTGGAGAAACGGGAACCCTCTCGCACTGTTGGTGGAAATGCAAACTGGTGCAGCCACTCTGGAAAACACTGTGGAGGTTCCTCAAAAAGTTAAAAATAGATCCTACCCTATGACCCAGCAATAGCACTGCTAGTAATTTACCCAAGGGATACAGGAGTGCTGATGCATAGGGGCACTTGTACCGCAATGTTTATAGCAGCACTTTCAGCAATAGCCAAATTATGGAAAGAGCCTAAATGTCCATCAACTGATGAATGGATAAAGTAATTGTGGTTTATATACACAATGAGATACTACTTGGCAATGAGAAAGAATGAAATATGGCCTTTTGTAGCAATGTGGTTGGAACTGGAGAGTGTTATGCTAGGTGAAATAAGTCATACAGAGAAAGATAGATACCATATGTCTTCACTTTTACGTGGATTCTGAGAAAGTGAACAGAAGACCATGGGGGAAGGGAAGGGGAAAAAAAGGGAGGGAGTGAGGCAGACCATAAGAGACTTAAAAACTGAGAATAAACTGAGGGTTGATGGGGGGGAGGCGGGGAGGGGAAAGTGGGTGATGGGCATTGAGGAGTGTACCTGTTGGGATGAGCACTGGGTGTTGTATGGAAACCAATTTGACAATAAATATCCAAAAAAAAAAAAGAAAAGAAAGAAAATACATTGGTAAGCAAACAAAAGAAGATGATGGATGTCTGCAAGCCTAGGAGAGAGGCCTCAGATAAAGCAAATTATGCCAACACCTTGATCTTGGACCTGTTAGCTTCCAGAACTGGGATAGAATAAATTTCTGTTAGAACTATCCATGAAGTCCATGGAATTATGTTATGGCAGCCCTAGCAACCAAACACAGCTTTTGGTACCAGGAAGGGAGGTGTTGCGGTAACAAACATGTGGTAGCAGCTTTAGAACTGGATAATGAGTAGAGAGGGAAAAGACTTTTGTGTCAAGGTGATCTTGTTATAAAGTCGCAAAGAACATGGCTGAATTGTTTTCTAATGTGGAACTTATAAGTGATGAACTTGGATATTTAATGGAGATTTCTAAGCAGACTGTTCAAGACATGGTCTTGTTTTTTCCTAATTGCCTATAGTAAAATGCAAGAAAAGAAATAAATTTTTAAGAAGGATTTCTTAAGCAAAATGGAAACCAAAGTTAAAGATTTGGAAAATGCTCAGCCTATCCTTATTGCAAAATATGGAAAAGCGTGTTAGAGAAAACCCAGGGTGTTGTGCACAAAACACTTGAGAGAAGGATTAAGGTTGTGACTCTTGGGTCTAATCCACCATCTCAGCAGAATCCAGGAATGGAAATGGGGCTATACCAGCTGAAGTGTTGCCAGCTTGAACTAAAAAGGGCAGAGTCAGGACAAAATGAAGAAAACTCCTTGCAGTTACGGGATACTAAGGGGCAGGAGAGTAGAGCCAGCTACCTGGGAGTGTGCTTTATTCTTCAAGAAAAGGGGAAAGAATAACCCCGAAGGCTCTTCTGAGATCAATAGAGGTGCCACTACCAGTCAATCTCAGAAGGCTATTCTGAGATCAATAGAGGTGCATGTGTTTTGGAGGCTGAACCTCCTCCTGGATTTCTGAGAGCGGTGCCACTTCCTCAGTTTCAGTGGGTCCGGAACCACGGACCCACTACTACCCAGAACCTAGGTGGCAGGAGTATAGGTAGTCTTAGTTTATTAAGTATGGTAATTACTGTAGGTTTTTCCTACATGTTATTTCCCAGGTTGAGGAGGTACTCTTTTATTCCCAGTTAACTGTTTTTTTATGTGTCATGAGTATTTGTAGCATTTTATATAACGCTTTTGCTGCATCTATTGTAATCATACAGTTTTTTCTTCTTTATTCTGTTAATATGATGAATTACATTGATTGTTGAATGTTAAACTAGCCTTGCATTCCTTTTTTTTTTTAAACTTTATTTTTTTTGAGACACAGAGACATAGTGTGAGCAGGGGAGGGGCAGAGAGAGAAGGAGACACAGAATCCGAAGCAGGCTCCAGGCTCTGAGCTGTTAGCACAGAGCCTGATGCAGGGCTCGAACCCATGAACCATGAGACCATGACCTGAGCCGAAGTCAGATGCTCAACCGACTGAGCTACCCAGATGCCCCTAACCTTGTATTCCTAACACAAACCTTGTTTGTTCATGATATATTATCCTTTTATATTGTTGGATTTATTGGCTAATTTTTTTGTTGAGGATTTTTGTATTTATGTTCACACAGGATACTGGTTTATACTTTTTTCTTGTTACGTGTTTACTCATGATATCAGGGAAAGGCTAGCCTCATAAAATGAATTGGAAAATGTTTCGCCCTTCTCTGTTTGATGAGATTATTTGTAAAGAGTTGATACTATTTCTATCTTACAGAAGTTGGAATTTACCAGTGAAGCCATCTGTGCCTAGAATATATTGAAAGATTTTCAGACTGTATTTAATTTTTACAGGACTGTTTACAGTATCAGTTTGTTCTTGCATGAGCTTTATAAGATTAAGTATGTTAAGGAATTTGTTCCTTTTATCCAAGGTGTTGAATATGTAGAAATACAGTTGTTCCTAACATTTCCGTATCCTTCAGATGACTTAGGATCCATAATGATATCTCATATTCATTTATTATCTTGTACTTTCAGGTCTAGAATTTATGTTTGAGTTCTTTTTATAATCTGTCTCTTCATTGGTGTTTTCTATTTGTTGTGACATCATTATTCTGGTTTCCTTTAGCTCTTTCTCCATGGTTCTTATCAGCTTTCTGAGCATATTTGAGACATTAAGAAATTTTTTTTCTTTTATAGTAAGCCCAGTGCCTTGCTTCCTCCTGAACTGTGTCTGCTAATTTCATCTGTGCATGGGCCAGGCTTCCTTGATTCCTTGCATAGATTAAACGGTCCTGCTATTGTAATCAGACAAAGGAAGTATAAGAAATTAAAACTACAGACATGTATATTCATTAACATAGATGCAAAAATCCTTAACAAATATTACAGTGAAATAGTATGATATGTAAGAAGGATAATACACTATAACCAAATGCATTTACCTTATGAATGCAAAAATGGTTTACCAGTCAATTCTGTTAATTATATTCATGGAATAAAGGAGAAAAAGTCTATGATCTCAGTAGAAGAGAAAAAATTTCTCACAAAATCAACAGTTATTGATGATAAAAACTCTTAAGTGGGGAATAAAAGAGGGTCTCTTCAACCTGGTGTAAGGGACATCTAGGAAAAACCTAAAGGTATTATCATACTTAATTTGAAAAACACTGAAGGCTTTCCCTGTAAGGTACAGAATAGTTCAAGAATGCCTTTTTTCATCACTTCTATTCAGGTTCATAGTGTGAATGCTCTAGCTTCTGCAACAAAACAAGAAAAATAAAGACAAGATTGGAAAGAAAAAGTAAAACTAGCTTTATTTGCAGATGAAGTGATGAGTCATGCAGAAAGTCCTAAGGAATGTAGAAAACTACCATTAGTAATAGTAAGCAAGGTTAATAAGTTTGCAAGATACATTATCAATGTAAATAGTCATTTCTAAAAATGAAATGAAAATTATTCCATTTATAACATTAAAAAGGCTAAATTCTTAAAAAAACTTTTAAGTTTATTTTGAGAGTTTATTTGAGTTATTTATTAATTATACATCAAATGTCGGACACCAGGGGTGCCTGGGTGGCTCGGTCACTTAAGCATTTAACTCTTGATTTGTGCTCAGGTCATGATCTCATGGTTGAGATTGAGCCCCACATGGGGCTCCATGCTAACAGTGTAGAGCCTGCTTGGGATTTACTCTCTCCCCCTCTCTCTCTTTGCTCCTTCCCTGCTTGTGTGTGCTCTTTTTCATAATAAATAAATAAACTTTGGGGAAAAAAAAGAGTTGGACACTGAACCGACTGAGCCACCTAGGTGCCCCACAGAAAAATTTAACAAAAGAAGTACAAGACCTGTAAACCTAAAACTGCAAAACATTTCTGAAAAAAAAAAAAAAAAATTAAAGCCTAAACAGTAGAATGATAGGCATAGTCAAGGATTGGAGGCCTGACCTTGTTAAGATGGCAGTTTTCTCCAAACTTAGAGATTTCTCATATCCTCAATCAGAATACCAGATATCTCTTCCAGAAATTAACAAGCTAATTATAAAGTATATGTGGAATGTAAAGGGCACATATTAGCCAAAACAATTTTATTTACTATTATTTTTAATTTTAACTCCAGTATAGTTAACATACAGCATTATATTTGTTCTGGTGTAAAATTCAGTGATTCAACACTAGTGCTCATCAAGATATGTGTACTCTTAACCTCCTTCACCTATTTCCCCCATCCCCATTCCCCCCGCTTTAACCATCTGTTTGTTCTCTGTAGGTAAGAGTCTGCTGTTTGGTTTGTCTTGTTTTTCCTTTGTACATTTGTTTCTTAAATTCCACATGTGAGTGAAATCATTTGGTATCTGTCTTTTTCTGGCTTATTTCACTTAGCACTATACTCTCTAGATCTAGTCATGTTGCTACAAATGGCAAGATTTCATTCTTTTTTTATGGTTAAATAATATTGCACTGCATATATATACCACAGGGCTGCTTCCATAATTTTAGCCAAAACAATTTTTGGATCAGAATAATGTTGAGGTTTTTTAATGGTTGATTTCAAGGATTATTTTATAGCTACTTTATTAAACAAAGTGCCATTTTCATATGAGAACAGACATACAGATCAATGAAGGAGAATAATGTTTGGACATAAATCCACAATATAATCCACAGTTAATATATGTTTGATTTCATACAAAGATGCCAACCTAATAAATAAGTAGGGGGAAATATGGTAGACATTTCAATAAATGGCTTGGAAATAACTAGATTTCCAAGTGGGAAAGAAAATAATGTATATGGGATTTAATGTGAAATGGAACATTGACATAAATGTAAATGCCCAAAGGTATAGAGTTTGTTTAACATATAAGAGAAAGTCTTTTAAGTGTTTGTGGTAGGTGAAGATATCTTGGGATACAAAGTGCAAATAAGAAAAATAAACTGATGAAAATTAAAATGTTCTACTTTTTGAAAGACAGCTGTTAAAAATGAAAAAGGTAAGCCATGGAATTGAGAAAAATATTTGTAACACATATAATGTACAGAATACTTCATCTAAAATATATAGGGAGACGAACAGCCCATAAAAAATGAGAAGAAACGTGAAAAATTAAACGTGGTTAATTTTATTACTCATCAGGAAAATGCAAAACAAAGCCATTTGATCACTAATATAGATGTAAAAAATTTCAGAACATTCAGAATTGAAATTAGGACTGCATAGTTGTTGCTTTTGGGGGTAGTGATTCATGCCTAATTATTGTGAGGAGCATGATGGAAGTTTCTGCATGATTGTAATGTTTTATTCCTGGATGGGAATTTTGGGTGCATGGATGTGTTTTCTTTATGAAACCTTAACCTTATATAGTACTTAATTATGTACTCCTAGGGAGTAGGATATGTTTCAATAAAAATGTTTTCCCCAAATGAATAGGATTCAGAGAAGAACAAACCAGTTCATGAACCTGTGATATGATATATAACTATAACTCGTTTTTGAAATTCTAATTAAAACTATGGTGAAATTTCCAGGAAGATTGCCAAAATTTTATTTTATTTTTTAAAATTTTTTTTTAATGTTTATTTATTTTTGAGACAGAGAGAGACAGAGCATGAATGGGGGAGGGTCAGAGAGAGAGGGAGACATAGAATCAGAAGCAGGCTCCAGGCTCTGAGCTGTCGACCCAGAGCCGACGCGGGGCTCAAACTCGCGGACCATGAGATCATGACCTGAGCCGAAGTCGGACACTTAACCTACCGAGCCACCCAGGCGCCCCGATTGCCAAAATTTTAAATGTTTGAAAACACTAAGAATTTGTGAGGCCACGGAGCCATACCAGATCTAACCTGCTGATGTTAGTTTCATGTGTCACAACTACTTGTGAAAACAGATTGGTAACACTTAGTAAAGTGAATATATGCAGTTCTACTCTTTGATATATACACCGTGGAAAATCTTACACATGAGTATCTGGAGGCATGTTCAAGGAGGCTCATGGTGGCACTGTGAGTAAAAGCAAAATATCTATAAACAGTACACATATATATCAACAGTGTAGTGGACAATTAAGTAGTCATTTATCAGTGTAATATAGTATAGCAGTGAGAATGAATGAACTACCAATATGGATAAAATTTAAAGATTGTTTTATTGAAGAATGTTACAAGAACATATGTGATATTATTTCCTTTTCGTACAGTTTAGAAAGAAGTTGACAAACAGTGTTATATTTAGAGAATCTTTCATAGAAGGTTGAAAACAAGTAACTAAAAGTGAAATCATGATCAGTTGTAGGGAACATAATCAAGGAGGATCACAAAAGATACTTCTGTAGTACCGCTTAATTTTTTGGCCTGGGTAGAAGATTCAGGGATGTCTTTTATTGTTATTTTATTAAACTGTATTATATGTTTTTGTGTGCTGTATTTTCATAGCAGTAAAAAAGCCAATTTAATGATCTTTCAAAAATTTAAAACTGCAAGTTTCTCAACTCTGTAGGTTTAAGATATGAAGAACGGTTTTTTTCCCATGGATGTTCTGAGATGTATTTATTTAGTGATAGGTTGAATTAACATTGTATCTAAGATCTTTTTCTACTCAAAGCCTGTCAACAAGAAAATTAATGTAATAGTTCGACCCTTTATATTTAGCCTTGAAATTGTAAAACCACATCTTTAAACCAAATTTTATTATTTACTTTTCTAATTCAGGCTAGGTTTTTTTCTTAATTAATTCGAAGGGAGATTTATTTATTTATTTAGGTAAAAATTGTCTTAGGACTTTGAATAAAAATCTTTGTGCTAATTAACAGTGAATTACTTTTCTTCCAGATTCAAAGGTCGACTTCTTTGGGAACATCACAGATTTCACAGAAAGTGCTTCCTCTCCTGGAACTTCCATGTGTCGAAGATGGTAAAATACAACTGCTTTAGGAAGTTTTTCTTATTAAAATGTGTTAGGAATATAATTTTCATTTGAGACCATATTAAAAATTTCAAACAATAGCAGATATTTATGTATTTTTTGGAAATTTCACTAAAATTCCTTTAAACACTAGAACTTGGGTGTTCCTTAAAGTTGCTTTTGCCGTGGCGTTTTTTGGTATGTACAATTTAAACTTGTAATCTCAAAGTCTACTAGTAAGTTAATCTTTTTATCTTCCTTTGAGCTAGGAGCCCTAGTGAAGCTGTTGATATCTAATTTATGATATTACTTAATTATTTAGAGAGTTTTGTTATAGTAAAATTTTAGTTTTATATTTTCCTTTTTTGTTACTAAACAAAAAAATCAAGACTTAATACCTACTACATTCACATATGAAAACTGGTAAATATTTTGATAACAGATATCTGCTTTTTCTTGGCCACATTGGAAAGAAAAGCAAATGTATTTCTCGGTTTTTAAGGCTTTAAAAGTTGCTAAATGGTAAGTAACTGAAGTTGCCGTTTTAATCCTTGGTTTTCTAAAAGAATGTTTTTCTTTGTGGTAAATGGGGCAGGGAGGAGCTATTTTTGAGATATTCTGCCCTAAATTCAGTCTTGGGTTGTTCGGGACATACTTCAGGTGGTTTTAGTTGTCTTTAAATCTTCTTTTAATAGTTTTACTAGTTTTGGAGTTGTTTTTAATGGCAAATTCTAGAAATTTTTTATCAGATATATGTGTCCACACACACACACACACACACACACATGAATTCAATAGTGATTGATTTCAGTTTCTTCATCCAAATCTCAGGGCCTGCTGTGTGCTTTTAATATTGTAGATTTTATAACTAAGTCCTGTTTCATTAACCAGATATAGTGAGCATCTTAGTGTGTTTGTTTGAAAATTCATTATGTGTGTAATCATTGGCATTTGCTATAAAATTTTCTTTTGAAATTTTTACATAGACTAATAACTTTAAAAGGTGATGTTCATTAAGCTAAAGATGAATTTTATATTTTCTGTACTTTTTTTGGTCAAAAATGGTATTCTTTCAGACAAAATCTCTATGTTCTTTACATTCAGTTTTTGAAATGTTTAGACCCTGGAACATTTAGACCCTTAATATATTAGCATTCATATTTATTTCAAAAAATTATAAAAATGTTGCTAAATCAATCATTTTGATTATTGACTTAGTGTTCTGTAATGTTTAGATTCAGAGGAAGAATTTTTTGATGCACTGTGTAGTCCCTTGGAAGAGCCTCCTCAGTCTCCCACTGGAGTTAAAAGTGGTCAACAGAAAAAGTTTCAAAAGCCAGATTATACAAAAAATATGATTCAGTATAAAATAAGATTTGAAGTGCCAGAGGTATGTATATGGTAAAATTAACATGGCTTATTTAAGTTCGTCATTTCTGCTATTCACATATTACTAATATGCATTCTGTTTTCATCCTACGTAAGCTGAATCCAGATGTTGCTATGTGACTTTTCCTTCACTTTTTTTGAAGATAATTTTCCTAATCAAAAGTTAGGGGTTTAGGTTAGATATTATGGTTATCAGTGTACATTTATTAAAGATAATTATTTGTATAGCATAAGTATGTTTGTATATGTGTATGTAAAATCTCCCCTGAATTTTAACTATATATCATGTATATACCTTACATGTTCATATATAATCACCATCGACATAAACAGTTTTTTGTTTTAGGTGGTGGTAGTTCCCTTTTTTCTTTCTTCTCCAGGTTTTGATTCAGTTTTATCACCTTGTTGGAGATTGTGAACTACCCGTGGTAGAAATTGATGTTTTAGGACTGGGCACAGATGTTGAGCTTAGAACATTTGATTTGAAAGCAAATGCCTTTTTGAAAGAGTTCTGCTTAAAATGCCCAGAATACTTTGGTAAGTGTCTCATTTTTTAAAAATAAATAAATTAACTTTATTGTTTGACTCCCTACTGGAGAGTTTTAAATTCTCTAGGCTTTAAATCAGTATGTTTGTTAAAATATTCTCCAAGAAATTCTATGTTATGAGTTGGTCTTCAGTTTTTATCTTGTACTTGGGAATCTAGAGAGGTAGATCAAAGAGAAAATGAAGATAATTTTTTTTCATTAAGGAAAATAAAATAGTCCTGGTTTAATTTTAAATCTACCTAATCTACCTACTACAATGCTGAATTAATTTCTTGTTGGTAATGTAACAGTTTACCACAGACTTAGTGTCTTACAACAACAGAATTTTATTATCTTAAAATTCTATTAATCGGAAGTCTGACATAAGTCTCAACAGGTAAAAATCAGGGTGCCAATAGGAGTTCCTTTTTGGAGGCTCTAGGGGAGGATACATTTCCTTGCTCATTTGGTTGTTGGCAAAATTTGTTTCTATGTGGTTTAAATATGTTTCCTTCTGCCTATTAGGTGAGGGCTAGCCTCAACCTCCTGTGGGCCTCTCTAGTACACGCACATAGTTCCCTATATCTCAGAACCAGAACAGGGTGGTAGATCGTTCTCATGTTGTGTTTATAGCTTCAGTCCAGGATAATGTTCTCTTTACCTTAATCACCTTTGCAGAGTCTTTATTGCTGTATAAGGTAATGTATTCTCAGATTTTAGGGAAACATAGCATGGACATCCTTGGGCAGCAGGACATAGCATTATTTTGTCTAACATAAACATTTTATTTCCAGAATCATAATGGATAAATTATATAATACATTGGATATTTCCATTCATTGTCTTAGGCATTTAAGAGAGGGTGTTATATATATTTCTTCCTTTACATTTTTAGGTTTATTTTTGTAAGATAATTCTCAATGGTTGATGGAATGATTAAGGAAAATGATTTATTTCCATTGTGAGTGCCTTTTATTTCTTTTTCTTGTGTAATTGCTCTGGCTAGGACTTCTAGTACTATATTGAATAAAGGTGATTAGAGTGGACATCCTTGTCTTGTTCCTGATTTTAGAGTAAAAGCTTTCAGCTTTCCATCATTAAATATATTAGCTGTGGGCTTATTATATGGGGTCCTTATTATGTTGAGGTATGTTCTCTCTATACTCACTTTGTTGAAAGTTTTTATATAAATTTTGTCAAATGCTTTTATTCATTCATTGAGATCATATGATTTTTCTCCTTCATTTTGTTAATGTGGTATATCACATTGACGGATTTCTGGATTTTGAACCATCCTTGGAATAAATCCTACTTGATTATTGTGTAAGATCCTTTTAATGTATTGTTGAATTTGTTTTGCTTATACTTTGTTGAGGATCTTTGCATCTATGTTCATCTAAAATATTGGCCTGTAATAATATTTTCTTGTGGTAAATTTGTCTGGATTTGTTGCCAGGGCAATGCTGGACTTGTAAAAGGAGTTTGGAAGTGTTTCCTCCTATTTCTTTTGACGTGTTTCTTCAGAAAGATTAGTATTAATACTTTGTTTAATGTTTGGTAATATTCATGTGTTAAGCTCTCTGGTTTGTTTGGAGGTTTTTTTTGTTTTTTAATGTTTGTTTATTTATTTTGAGAGAGAGCATGTGTGCATGTCGGGGAAGGGCAGAGAGGGGGGAGAGAAAGAATCCCAAGCAGGCTCCACACTGTCAGCACAGAGCTGAACGCAGGGCTTGATCCCATGAACTGTGAGATCATGATCTGAGCTGAAATCAAGAATTGGATGCTTAACTGACAGAGCCACCAGGCAACCCTGTACAGAGGTTATTGATTAATGATTCCGTTTTTTGTTTTTTTGTTTTTACAAGTAATTGGTCTTAGTATTTTCTATTTCTTCATTATTAAGTATAAGAAGTTTTATTAAGTCTCTGAGTTTATTTCTTTTCAGATGTCCAATTGTTAGTGTTAGGGTTTTTCTTAGTAGTCTCTTATGATCCTTTGTATTTCTTTGGTTATCATTTATTTGTCATGTCTCCTTTTTCATCTCTGATTTTATTTGAGCCCTCTCTCTTTTTTTTTTTTTTTTTTTTTGTGTGTGAATATGGTTATCTCTTTAAGAAACCAGCACTTAGTTTTATTGATTTTTTCAGTTGTTTTTTTAAGTCTCTATTTTCTTTATTTCTGCTCTTTTATTTCCTTCTAATTTGGGGTTTCATTTGTTCTTCATCTGGTTCCTTGAGGTGTAAAGTTAGATTGTTTATTTGAATATTTTCTTGTTGCTAAAGGTTTTTGCTGTGCTCTGTATTGCTGTGCTCTGCCCTCTTAGAAACACTTTGGCTGCATTTCATAAACTTTAGTATGTTGTATTTTATGTTCTCATTGGTCTTAAGGTATTTTTTAAAATTTTTATTTGGATTTATTGACCCAGTAAAAAATGTTAATATCTGCAATAATTCTTTTTTGACCCAAGTAGTAAAACTGTAACTGTTTACAGATGACATGGTATCACATCTAGAAAACCTTAAAGGTTCCACCAAAAAAACGGCTACAACTAATCAATAAATTCAGTGATGTTGTAGGATAGAAAAACACAAAATTCTGTTGGGTTTCTATATACTATGAGAAAAAGAAGATAGGAAGACAGTCCCATTTGTTAACAAACTGAAATGAATGATGACTTTCTGAAAAGAAAATTTACTCAAATGAAAAAATAAAACAATCCCATTTGCAATTCCATCAAAAAGAATGAAACACATAAGAATAACTTTAAGAAGGTGACAGATGTGTATACTGAAAACTGTAAGACAGTGATGAAAGAAATTAAAACAAATGAATGGAAAGATAGTCCATCCTTATGGCTTAGAATTATTAATACAATTAAAGTGTTCATACTATTCAGAGCAATCTACAGATTCAATACAATCCCTATCAAAACTCCAGTGTCATTTTCACGGAAATAGAAAAAAGAATTCTAAATTTGTCAGCCACCAGAAAACACCCCAAATACCCAAAGCATTCTTGAGAAAGAAGAACAAAACTGGAGGCATGATGTTCCTTGATTTCAAAATATATTACAAAGCTATCTGTGGTACTGACGCAAAACAAAACTTTATGGTACCAACATAAAAGCAGACTCATCAATCAATGGAACCAAAAAGCACCTAGAAACAGACTCATTAACATATGGTCCATTACTTTATGACAGAGGAGTCAAGAACATAAAATGAAGAAAGGATAGTTTCTTCAATAAATGGTGCTATGAAAACTGGACAGCCACATGCAAAAGAATGAAACTGCTATCTTATACCATACACAAAAATTAACTGAAGATAGTTGAAGACTTGAATAAAAAACCTGAAACCATAAAACTCCTAGAAGAAAATGTAGGCAGTAAGTGCCTTTACATTAGTCTTGTGTTGATTTTTTTGGATCTGACTCCAAAAGCAAAGGCAACAATAAACAAGTAGGAATACATTAAGCCAAAAAGCTTCTCCACAGCCAAGGAAGCCACCAACAAATTGAAAAAGCAGCTGACTGGATGGGAGAAGATACATGCTAATCACATATCTGATCAGTGGTTAATACCCAAAATATATAAAGAATTCTTGCAACTCAATAACCAAAACCCAATTCAGTTTAAAAAATGGACAGAGGATCTAAAAAACATTTTTCTCAAAGAAGACATACAGATGGTTAACAGGTACATGAAAAGATACTGAATATTGCTGATTGTCAGGGAAATGCCACTTAAAACCACAGTGAGATATGACGTCACACCTGTCAGTATGGCTGCCATCAAAAAAACCCCAAGAAATAACAAGTGTTGGCAAGGATGTGGAGAAAAGTAAATCCTTGTGCACTACCAATTAGTGCAGACATTATGGAAGATCACATGTACATTCCTCAAAAAATCTAAAATAGAGTATCATATGATCTCACAATTCCACTTCTGAGTATTTACCCAAAGAAAATGAAAACACTAACTCAAAAAGAGAAAGGTACCCGATGCTCACTGCAGCCCTATGTACAATAGCCAAGATATGGAAACAGCCTAAGTTCAATCAGTGAATGAGTGCATAAAGAAGATATCCTATTTACATACATACACAGATACACAATGAAATTCTATTCAGCTATAAAAAGGAATGAAATCTTGCCATTTGTGACAACATGGATGGACCTTGAGGGCCTTATGCTAAGTGAAATAAGTCCGAGAAAGACAAATACCATCTGATCTCACTTATATGTGGAATCTTTACAAACAATCCAAGTTGATAGGTACATAGAACAGATTAGTGGTTGTCAGAGGTGGGGGTGGGGTGGCGTGGTAGTTGGCATGGGTGAAGGGGGTCCAAAAGATGTAAACTTGTAGTTAGAAAATCAGTAGGATGCAAAGTATAGCATAGTGGCTATAGTTAACAATACCTAATTGACTATTTGAGAGCTGCTAAGATAATCTTGAAAGTCCTCATTACAAGAAAAAAATTGTAATTACGTATGAGGACAGATGTTAACTAGAATTACAGATATTGAATCATTATATTTTATACCTGAGACTAACGCGTTCTATGTGAATTATACCCCTCTTATGAAAGAGAAATGATTGGGGTGCCGGGGTGGCTCAGTCAGTTGAGTGTCCAACTCTTGATTTTGGCTCAGATCGTGATCCCAGGATCGTGGGATTGAGCCCCACATTGGGTTCTATGCTGATCATGGAGCCTGCTTAAGATTCTCTGTCTCCCACTGCCCCTCTCCCTCGCTCACACACACACACACACACCCTCTCTCTCTCTCTCTCTCTCTCTCTCTCTCTAAAAAAAAATTTTTGTTTCAACTAAAAAAAATTTAGGTTAATTTTAATTTTATAAAACTTCTTTATAGCAGAAGAACATCATATGAGTAGAAATTGAAGTAAATTTTAATAGACTATTTTTAGAGCAGTTTTTGAATCACAGTACAGTCAGCAGATGGTATATGGATTTCTTCAGGTACTTTTCACATGCTAAACCTCTCCCATTATAAACATCCTCCACCAGAGGAATTTGTTGCAGTTGATGAACTTACATTGATGTAGTACAAAGTCCATAGTTTATATCAGGGTTCAACTTGGTGCTGTGCATTCTGAGGGTTTTGGACACATATATAACGACATGTATCCAGCATTATATTATCATACGCGGTTCCACTACTCTAAAAATCCTCTGTGTTCCACCTATTCATCCTTTTCTGTCCTCCCCCTTCTCCTGGCAACCACCAAGCTTTTAACTGTTTCCATATTTTATCCTTTTCCCCAAATGTCACATCCCTGGGATCATACTAGATTTTGCTTTTCAGACTGACTTTTTTTTCAGTTACTAATATGTATTTAAGTTACTATTTCCATAACCTTTCATTACTTGATAGCTCACTTCTTTTCAGTGCTGAGTAATGTTCCATTGTATGATGTACCACAGTTTATTTTTCCATTCACTTAATAAAGGACATCTTGGTTAACACATAAGTTTTTAGAGTTCTGAATAAAGGTGCAATAAACATCTGTATGAAGATTTTTGTGTGGGCATAAGTTTTCAACTGCTCTAGATAAATACCACGGAACACATTTGTTGGGTCATATGGTTTAAGAGTATGTTTTGTGAGAAACAATACAGCTCTCTTCCAAAGTGACTTATACCATTTAGCATTCCCATCTGCAAAGAATGAGAGTTCCTGTTGCTTCATATCTTCACCTGGTGTTACTCTCTTTGATTTTGAGCATTCCAGTAAGGTATGAAATGGGCAGCTCAGCGGTTTTTTTGTTTGTTTAAAAATTTTTTTTTTTACATTTTAATTTTGAGAGAGAGAGAGAGAGAGAGAGAGAGAGAGCGCACAAGTGGGGGAGGGGCAAAGAGCAAGGGAGACACAGAATCCGAAGCAGGCTCCAGGCTCTGAGTTGTCAGCACAGCCCAGTGCAGGGCTCAAACCCCACAAACCATGAGATCATGGCCTGAACCAAAGTGGAAGTCAGATGTTTGACTGAGCCAACCAGGCGCCTGTATTTGTTTTTGTTTTGCAGTTCCTTAAAGACATGTGTAAAGCATCTTTTCCTATGTTGATTTTGCTTCTGCGTGTCTTCTTTGGTGAGGTCTCTCTTAAGGTCTTTGGTCTATTGGGTTTTTTTTTTTTTATTTATTTTTATTAAAAAAAAATTTTTTTTTTTAACGTTTATTTATTTTTGAGACAGAGAGAGACAGAGCATGAACGGGGGAGGGTCACAGAGAGAGGGAGACACAGAATCTGAAACAGGCTCCAGGCTCTGAGCGGTCGGCACAGAGCCCGCCACGGGGCTCAAACCCACGGACCGTGAGATCATGACCTGAGTCGAAGTCAGACGCTTAACCGACCAAGCCACCCAGGCGCCCCTGTGGTCTATTGTTTTAATGGTGTTTGTTTTTTCTTGATTAATTTTAAGAGTTACTTACATATTTTGGATAACAGTCCCTTATCATATGTATCTTTTGCAAATGTTTTCTCCTCATCTATGGCTAGTTTTTTTCATTTTACTGACATTGTCCTTAGCAGAACAGAATATTTTAATGAAGTCCTTTATGAGGTATTTTTTTTTTCCCCCATGCATCATGCCTTGGATGTTGTATCTAAAAAGTCATTGCTGGGGCGCCTGGGTGGCTCAGTCGGTTGAGCGTCCGACTTCGGCTCAGGTCACGATCTCGCGGTCCATGAGTTCGAGCCCCGCGTCGGGCTCTGGGCTGATGGCCCAGAGCCTGGAGCCTGCTTCCGATTCTGTGTCTCCCTGTCTCTCTGCCCCTCCCCCGTTCATGCTTTGTCTCTCTCTGTCTCAAAAATAAATAAACGTTAAAAATAAAAATAAAAAAAATAAAAAGTCATTGCCAAAATGAAGGGTATCTAAATATTCTCCTATGCTCCCTTCTTGAAGTTTTATAGTTCTTCATTTTACATTTAGATTTGTGGTCCTTTTTGAGTTGATTTTTGTGAAGGGTATAATCTCTATGTCTAGATTTTCTTTTCCTGTTGATGTCCATTTGTTCGATCAACATTTGTTGAAAAGACTAATGTAAATGGTACTGTTTGTTTTTGGTGTTATGTTTTTAATGTCAAATTCTAGTTATCCAGTTTTGGTACATAGGAAAGCTTTTGACTTGTATATTAACCTTGTATCCTACAACTTTGCTCTAATGGCTTATTAGTTCCAGGAGGGTTTTTTTGATGTTGATTCTTCCAAAAGTTTTACATAGATGAGCATGTCATTTGTGAACAAAGACAATTTTATGCCTTCCTTCCCAGAAATAAAAGAAAATACCTTTTATTTCTTCTTTTACTGCATTTTCTGACACTAAACAGTATGATGTTGACATGAGTAAAAAGGGAAGGACCTCTTACCTTGTTCCTTAGTGTGAAAACCTTGAGTTTCTCACAATTAAGCATGGAGTTAGCTGTAGGTTTTTAGAAGATATTCTTAAGTTAGGAAGTTCCTTATTTCTAGTTTACTGAGGGTTTTTATTATGAATGTTTATTGGATATGGTCATACGCTTTTTCTGCATCTGTTTATATGATCATGTAATTTTTCTTGTGAAGTCTGTTGATGTGATTACATCAGTTGATTTTCCAGTGTTGAGCTAGCCTTGAAGTTTGGGATAAACTTTACTTGGTCATGGTGCATATTGTTTTTTTACACTTTGTTGGATTCAACTTGCTAATACTGTACTTTGTTGAAGATTTTTATATTCATTTTTTTTTTAATATGAAATTTATTGTCAATTTGGTTTCCATACAACACCCCAACAGTGCTCATCCCAACAGGTGCCCTCCTTAATACCCATCACTCACCCACCTTCCCTCCCACCCCCCATAAACCCTCAGTTCTCAGTTTTTAGGAGTCTTCTGTTTTGGCTCCCTCCCTCTCTAACCATTTTTTTTTCCTTCCCCTCCCCCATGGTCTTATGTTAAGTTTCTCAGGATCCACATAGGAGTGAAAACATATGGAATCTGTCCTTCTCTGTATGACTTATTTCACTCAGCATAACACTCTCCAGTTTTGTATACATTTTAAAGAGAGTTACTAGTCTGTAGTTTTCCTTCTTTTCTTTCTTTCTTTTTTTTTTCTTCTTTTTTCTAATGCCTTTGTTGTAAGGTTTTGGTATTAGGGTAATTCTGATTTCATAGAATGAGTTAGCAAGCTTTCTTTCTGTTTGTATCCTCTGAAAGGGATTTTAAAGAATTGTTACAATTTTTCCCTCAAATGTTTATTAGAATTCACCAGTGAACCCTTCTAGGCATGATGGTTTCTTTTTTAGGTTATTCATTATTGACTTGATTTCTTTAATAGATATGAACCTATTCAGGTTGTTGATTCTTGTGTGAGTTTGGCAGGTTATATTTTTCAAGGAATTGGTACATTTCATTAAGTTACTACTTTTGTGGGCAGAGTTGTGTATAGTATTTTTTAATTATCCTTTTAAGTTCATGATACCTTAATTTCTCCTCTTTTACTTCTGATACTAGTAATCTGTGTCCTCTTTGTTTCTTAGTTAGCCTGGCTAGAGGCTTATACACTTTATTGATCTTTTCAAAGAATCTTTTATGGTTTCTTCAATTTTTCTAAAGCTTTTTTATTTTCAGTTTCATTGATTTTGATCTAATTTTTATTTCTTTCCTTTTGCTTACATCAATTGATCTTCTTTTTCTACTTTCCTAAGGTGGAAGCTTAGGTTATTGATTTTATATCTTCTAACATATGCATTCAATGTTACATTTCCCTGTAAGCAGTGCTTTTACTATTAGTCCCAAATTTTGATGAGGTGTGTTTTCATACCCAGTTTCTAATGTTTTCAATTTGAGATTTCTTCTTTTACTCATGTGTTACGAGAAGTGTTGCTGATTCTCCACAAATATTTTGGAATTCCCCAAATATATTATTTGATTTGTAATTGAATTCCATTGTGGTCTGAGTGCAGACACTGTGTGGTTTTTATTTTATCTATCTTTTGAATTTAGGAAGGTGTGTTTTATGGCCCAGAATGTTGTCTATGTTGCTGATCAGTCCGTGGGAGCTTAAGAAGGTGTATTCTGCCAGTAATGGAGGAAGTAATCTGTAGATATCCGTTGTGTCCAGTTGATTGATAGCACTACTACTGATTTCAACTAGGTCCCTACTGATTTTTTTGTCTGCTGGATCTGTCCATTTCTGATAAGGGAATGTTGAAGTCTTAACTGTGATAGTGGGTTCATCTGTTTCTCCTTTCAGTATTATCAGTGTTTTGCCTCACATATTTTGATGCTTTGTTGTTAAGATGCATACAGCTTAAGGATTGTTATGTATTCGTGGAGAATTGGCCCCTTTATCATTATATAATAACTTTCATTTTCCCTGATAACTTTTCTTGCTTTGGAGTCTACTCTGTCTGAAAATTAACATAGCTATCCCTTTTTTCTTTTTATCAGTATTTACATGCTATGGTTTCCTCGTCCATTTACTTTAAATCTGTATGTGTCTTTTATTTACAGTGTTATTTCTTATGGACAGTATATAGCTGGGTCTTGTTTGTTTGGTCCACTGTGGTAACCTGCATCTTTTAATTGATGTATTTAGACCGTTGATGTCCAAACTGATTATTAGTACAAGTTGGCTTAAAATTTTTGTAATTAAAAGTAGTAGAGCTTTACATTTATTTTTGAGACCATATAAATCTGGGGCATCTGGCTGGCTCGGTTGGTAGAGCATGTGACTTTTTAAGTTTATTTTGAGAGAGTGTGTGTGCACAAGTGGGGGGAGGAGCAGAGAGAGAGAGAGAGAGAGAGAGAGAGAGAATCCTCCACACTGACGGTGCAGAGCCCAATGCAAGACTCAACCTCACAAACGCATGATCATGATCTGAGATCATGATCTGAGCCGAAGTTGGATGCTTAACCAGCTGAGCCTGTCAGGCACCCCAAGCATGTGACTTTTGATCTCAGGGTTGTGAGTTCAAGCCCCAGAACAGGTATAGAACTCACTTCTAAAAAAATATTTTCTGCTTACATGTGTATAAAAGTAAGTATTTTGGTACTTTGGCTGTCCTAGAATCTAATGTTCTAAGAATCAGTCCTACAATCTGATAGATCCCAAGATCTATCTATGGGAATTAAGAAAGGCAGAAGATATGGTTATATACATATCAAGGATTTAAGGTCATCATCTCGAGGAACTTACTCCCAGGCAAAGCTGTCAGTTCGCTACTGTCATGAAAACTACCCTCCCCTTTGTCAAGCCCTGGATTGAATGTGATCTTTGTATTTGAGAAAGCAAATAAAGTATTGGCAGCCTGAAACCCTAATCACTGAATGTGATTTACTCCTACATTATAGTTGCCTATTCTACACTTGTTCTGTAGCCCTTGAGAACTCGAGTGTGGTAGGTTTTATCATTATTATCTTGTGCTGAGAAAACCATCATACCTAGCAGATACAGAGTTTTACCTTATTAGGCTTTTTTACATCAAGAAACAGTTTGCTCTCGTGATTGGAAAGAAAAGTGAACCAGTTTCCTTAGTGTTCTCCAGTAATCCACAAGTATTCTAGCAGTTGTCAATGATTCTGTTTATTTTTTGTTTTTCTAAAAGCACAGGATAAGAAAACCCCAGCACACAGGGGTACTGATACACAGCTGTCACTACACCTATTTCTATAATTTTTTTTTTTTTTAGTTGGGGGGGAAGAAGTGAATAGCACAGTTTCTCATAAATGATCAGTAAATAGTTCTGTGGATAAATGTGTGAGAAAAATTGGGACCTTTTTAAAGATTGAAATGTGAGTAGCATGTGCAGTAGGAGGCTGGCTTAATAGCTAATAAGCTTTTAAATCTGGAAGAGTCTGTGGAATATGTTACTTTTTTCCCTCAAAAGTCTTACGATTAATTTGTAGTTCTTTCTTCCAGTATCTAGATAGTAATTTCTAGTAGTCATAGTAATTTGGTGATGATAGTTTATAGCCTTTGTACAAAATACTGTTCTCTACGGCAGCTTTCCCACTTACTTTCCAAAGTTTTTTTTTTTTTTTTTTTTTTTTCCAAAGTTTTAATCAGAAGCCAGAATACAACTAGTGAAGACTAACTACAGGGGATTTATTCTAATCTAAACTAATACACAGAAGAACTTAGTTTCTCATCACATACCTGATCTGTCTTCTTAAAGACAATAGGTTTCCAGGGAGTCTTGTCATTTTCTTTCTAGGTTTTACTGTGGCTCAGGGCTGCAGTTCTCTTCATGTCCTTTCATTGGTCCTAATAACTCTGTTTTTTCTTTTACCGATTGCTACTTCTTACCTCCTATCTGGGTTTAAAAGGGTAAGATCGTTGAACCTTGTGCCATAAGAGAAGGGAAGGGAATTGGGAGAAACTACAGCTTTAGAGTTTAAAATAAAGGGGGAGGGATCTGACTTGGGTAAGACAGAACTGAAGGCTCAGAACTGCCACAGGAAATTCTTCTTTTCCAGTTCTATTTTATTAATGTTGCTGGTATTGACTTTCCGTAAGTTTTTCTGTGAAAGAGTAATTTAAAACATTATTTTTAGATGAAAACAAGAAACCAGTTTATTTGATTACAACACTGGATAATACGATGGAAGATCTGCTAACACTGGAGTATGTGAAGGTAAGCACTTCCATTTGTATGCTTGCTGTGGTGAGTGTGCTTCTGAAATGTGTAATCAAGTTTTGTAAATTTAGGTAGGTTTCGTTTAATCTTCATTATAACGTGATTTCTAAAATTCCTACAACTTTAAGCTTTTCTTGATTTGTCATCCTTTAGTTTCTAAACATTTCGTATAGAAAAATAACAGGCCTGGTTCTAAGTAGAAATGACATGAAGTTTGACTTTTTCCCCTCCATCAGATAACCAAAAACACAAAACAAAACAAAAACAAACTTTTTAATCTTGATGGAATTTAATATGGTATACAATATGAGATGAGGCTTTCATTTGATTTCATCATTTATTAAGTTTTTATATGTACTGTGGTCTACTTAAGATTTATTCCGCGTTTTCATTGACCTATTTTTATGTAAGTGCCACATTAATTTAATAATTACTTTATAATAACAATGCTGATAGAGTATTTTACCACTTTTAAGACTTTTTTTTACTATTGATGGAGATATTTTAGGGTTTGTGGTGGTGTTTATGCATTGTTAAATAGCCTTTTTTGACAAAAGCATTCCAGATCTAAAGATATCATGCACAGTATTTGGATACTTGGTAGACAATTCTATCACAAATTTTTTCACAAAGGGGAAGAATTAGGAAGAACCTTAGTTACAATTGTATGTACATATGTCTTCATAAGATACTAATGGATTTGCTTTTTTCTCTTTGGTTAGGCAGAAAAGAACCTACCTAATTTGAAAAGTACTTATAACAATGTTGTGCAACTAATTAAGGTATGAATGAACAATAATTTATTTTTTAATTAGATACTGTATTTCTAAGTAACTATATTATGGAAATTGTTTTATAACTAGAACTGTATAATCCTTGAGGATAAAAATGGAATATTATGAATTTTATTCCTTTTTTAGATATATTTAATATTTTTGAGAGCGAGAGAGCGAGAGAGAGAGAGAGAGAGAGAGAGAGAGAGAGAGAGAGAGTGTGAGTGCGTGCACGTGCGCAGACACTAGCGGGGGAGGGGCAGAGAGCAAGGGAAACACAGAACGGAAAGTAGGCTCCAGGCTCTGAGCTGTCAGCGCAAAGCCCGAAGCCAGGCTCGAACTCATGAACTGCGAGATCAGAAACCAAGTCAAAGTTGAAAGCTTAACCAACTGAGCCATCCAGGTGCCCCATGAATTTTATTCTTATTACCACAAATTATAGTGCCTTATACTGAGCAACAAACAGATATTTATTGACCTGTTGCTAAAATCAGCTTTGTTCTTTAGGTGAATTTTTCCTCTTTGGATATTCATTTACATACTGAAGCACTTCTGAATACAATAAACTATTTTAATAACGTACTCCCACAACTAGAAGAAAAACGAGCCTCTGTGTCTGTTGCGGAGACTGAAGACAAAGGAGAGGTCATTAAAAAAATGTGTACGTTTGAAATTCAGCTTCAAGGTTTTTTACCATGTAGATCAATAAATTTTAGCTTTTTCTTTGTTTTCTTATATATAATATTGGCTCCAGAATTCTGTTGCTTAAATTAGCATCTAGAAAGATTATTATGTACCAGGTAAATTTTAGAAAATAACAGCAAAAGAAAGTATTTACCAGTGAAGAAAATGCGGTTTTTATTTATCATGTCACTCTTTTTAGTCAAATATCATATAGTAGTAGTATTTGAATTAAAATTCATGCATTTAATATCATAATTTTGGATTAGAAATTTAGAACTAAGAAAATTTGAATCCTATCAGACTGTATTTTTTAAGCACCTATTTTTTAAGCAATGAAAAGTTGCAGGTTTGACCATGACAAATACCACCTCATAATCATTGTGTCTCAAATGATTCATGATTTTGCAACTACAATTTTTTTTCGTGTCATCCAGGATGAAACTAAATTGTTAGTCTCATCTAGGAATAGTTTTTGGTTGTGTCTGTTTGATTTGTTTGGCTTTGTTTTCATTAGGTTTGATTGTTTTTTTAGAATTCCTAATTTAGTAGGGAACATCTTAATTTCAATCGAATGGAAAATCAGGTTTTCCTCTAGTATTATTAATTTATCTTATACTTCAATTACTTTATAAGGGTAGAGAGGTAACTACTAAAAGTTTTTCCTTATGTTTTACATTTTTTTTTTTTTTTTTTTTGCAGCTTTAAAACTACCCAAGAACGAAGATATTATTACCTTGCAGATTTTGGCAGAATTATCTTGTTTACAGATCTTTATTCAAGATCAGAAACGTAACATTTCTGAAATTAAGATTGAAGGTAATAAAATTTCAGGAAAAAAAATGAGAACTATGAAATGAAAGAAAAGCCATTCATTCATCCTTTTATTCCCTTAGGGCTTGATTCTGAGATAATAATGAGGACTTCAGCCACTGAAATAAATGCAAAGCTAAGGAATATAATTGTCTTGGATTCTGATAAAACAGCTTTATACAAAAAGGTATGGACTTGTTTCTCTTAAATAATAGTACATCATTAAATACGAGTGTCCTTTAAGGTTGGTCATAGGTATAAATTAGTTGTCAGCATTTTAGCAATGTGGCTTATTAAGTTGACAGGTTTTGGAGTTAGGCCTAATTGGGTTTGTATTTTAGCTCTGTTCCCTAGTGGTTGTGTGACCTAATCTCAGATTCTTTTTATTTGTAAAATGAGGATTAAGTATCTCATAAAGAAGTTTATATAATACTCTGAAACATAGTTGGAGACTGGGGAAGGGCAATTAGTAAATGCCTTTTTCAATTTTTTTTTTTCTTTTTGCTCTTCTCTTCAAATACTGTGAATCTTGTGATGCATTTCAGATTTCAACAGCAATGGATATGAAGTCAGACTGAGCAGATGAAATTATTTAAGTTTATTTTCATGGGTGCTTACTATAGTATAGCTGTTCACAATGTTAACAGAGTTCTTTGAACCCTATGGCTAGTGGTTGAAGGGACAGGTGTTAGTACTGGGTGTGAGATGGTAAAGTTCTTGGACCAGATACCATTGTCGAGTTGGACAGGTCATTGTTGAACAGTGGAGCGTATAGGTAGGATGGTGTATTTAAGGGAGTGAAGAGAACATCAAGTAGTAGGGTCAGAAAAGGCTGAGTTACTTCTTGAGTCAGGAAGTCGGAGTCTGGAGTGTGAAAGGAAAATGTGGCAATAACACCAATGAGATACAGTGATGACCTGATTTTTATGTTAAATGAAAATCCTTACTCTTTATATTTCCTTATTATGGCTTGCTAGCGTGAAATAACAAGAGTGCCAGAGCATCAAAGGTGCGTGGTCCATAGTAATAAGGAACAAGAAATCTTCTAGAAGCCATGGTTTAATGTATTACTTTTGCTTTTATTAAAAAAACAAAAACCAAAAAACAAAGTACTAACACATTTAAGATTATTGGTTTTATTTGCCCTGTGTAGAAAGTACAGCTCACATAAATAAAGGCATCTACTGAAAGTCATACAAATAATTAGTAATGAAACTGATAATATAATCCAAGTTATTTACTTTTTTTCTTTTTAATTTTATAACTAATGCATCTGTGAGGTTAAAAATTCAACGTAAGCTACAAACTGAAAAGTTTCTTTCTTTCTTCTTGCCCCACCCCATTTCCCCTTGCTATTCTTTCACTTTGACTCTAGTGTACAGGATTTTGATTTTACTTCTAATTTTTAAAAAAATGTTTTAATGTTTATTTTTAAGAGAGAGAGAGAGAGCGAGTGTGTGTGAGTGGGGGAGGGGCAGAAAGAGAGGGAGACACAGAATCTGAAACAGGCTCCAGGTTCTGAGCTGTTAACAGCCCAATGCGGGGCTTGAACCCATGAACCATGAGATCATGACCTGACCTCAAATCCAGCGCTTAACCATCTTAGCCACCCAGGCGACCCGTACTGTACGTGATTTTTAAATAAATCGCCTTGGTTCAGTAACTCTCCACATGTTTAGGAAGCAGAGGGACAACTATTTGCCTCAGATCAGAGTTTCCTAATTATTGTGCCCTGAGTGGGTTTTGGGTATAATAATGTATTTAGCTTCTTAGCTTTTTGGGCAGTTGGGTAAAGGATACCTGGAGTTCTCAGACTCTTTGAATCTGTCCTGGAGCATCATCCTCTGTTTACCGGAGAACCATTGTATAGATGACCGTTAATTTTGTGTATCATAACTAACGTAGAATCTGAAAGGGATTCTAGCTGATCTGACTTTCTTATGAAATAAGATCTCATTGTAAATTTCTTAGGTCTTCTTTATAGAAGAATGTTTCAAAAGTGAATGTTTACAAGAATTATTCCCTTAATTATTAATTATTATTATTATTGCTTATTATGAATGGTAGGTACATAAGTATTTCTAATCGTTGGATTTAGACAGATAGACATGAGTGGATGAGGCACTGATAAATTTTATCGCCTCAAAAATTGAGAGTGAAGGCTTTTTTTCCTCTTACGTCAGTTTCCTTTGAGAAAAGTACTGTAAGTACAAGCCTAACAGTCTAAATTCTGGGAGCCAGAATGGTTGAAGAATGTTGGGGACCTCTTCAGTTTACAGATTTTTGCTTAAAATCTTTTGCTTAAAATTTTTAGTTTTATTTACCCCTTTTCTGCACCTGGTGTCTTATGCCATATCCTCTCTACTCTAAACTCTGTCTTAAACAAAATTCTTTTCTTCTCTTGGGCTTTAGGGGAATAGTCACAAGGTCACTCAGGTGACTTGTGGAAGATATTCTGTATTTTTATTAATAATATTTGGAATATTATGGTCAGCAAAACATGCAAAGTCTGTTTCCTGGGGTAAATAATAAATAGTAAATAATAGGAATTTATGTTAGGGAGAATAAGTACTTTGAAAACCAATGAAGTAGGATAATATGATAGATTCTAATAACATTTTAGGATTATCAGGAAATCCTGTTCTGAACATCAGAGTGAAATCTGAATCAGTTGTCAATGTGGAAAGAGCGTTCCATGTAGAGGAAGTAGCAACTATAAAAGGTTTGTGGCAGCAAGCTGCTGGGCACATTTGGGAGGTCGTAAAGGGCCTCAGTAATCCTTTTATAGAATTCTTCACTGGTTCCCCCCCCCCCATTTTTTTTTTTCTTTTTGAAGTTAGGTTTACTTTATATTCAGTAAAATTTAGCCTTTTTAGTGCATATAGTTCCTTGATTTTTGTTGAACACCTACAGCTATGTAACTTCCAACATCTTAAGGATAATAGATTATATCTACCACCTCCCAAAGGTTACTCCTGCCCTTTGTAGTTATCCCTTCTCCCCACCCTAGCACCTAGGAGTCACTGTTTTGCCATTTCCAGAATGTTGAATAACAGAATACTACAGTATATAACCTTTTTATTCTGATTCTGTCTTAGCATATGAGATTTTAATTTTTGTCTTTTCTGATTTTCTCTTCAGTCTAACTAGAGATTTATCCATTCTTTTCAAAGAATCAGCTTTTGGTTCAATTGAGTGTTATTTAAATTTTTTTTATGTCTTCTCTTTTTTTTTTTTTAAATGTTCTTCCTTCTCGCTTTGGATTTAATTTCTTCTTTTCCTAGTTTCTTAAGGTAGAAACTTAGGTTACTGATTTGACATTTTTCTAATGCAGGCAGTTAATGCTATACATTTTCCTTTAAGCACTGTTTTAGTTGTATCTTAGAAATTTTGATATGTTTATTTTTATTCAATTCAAAATATTTTCTATTTTGTCCTGCAACTTTCTCCTTTACCCATGGTTTATTTAGAAATATGTTGTTTAACCTCCAGACGTTTTGATTTCCTTCCCTTCTTTTTGTTGAGCTTCATCATTTTCCATAATTTTATTTTCTGTTTCACCTATTCTGTTCTCTCCTTCCATAATTGCTGTCACTGTACCTAGTTTATTTTGCATCTCATTTATAGCATTTCTTCGTTCATCATGACTCCTTCTTAGGTCTTGGATCTCTGCAGCAGTAGAGCCTCTGCTGTCTTCTGTGCTTTTTTCAAGCCCAGCTATTAGTCTTGACGACCGTTATTCTAAATTCTTGTTCGGATATATTGTTTATATCTGTTTGGAGCAATTCTCTGGCTGACGTTCCTTCCTGGATCTCCTTTTGAGGAAAATTCTTCCGTGTCATCATTTTGGCTAGGTTTCTGTCTTTTATGTGTTTTAATAGCTTGTTATGTGTCCTGCACCTGCAAGTAGTACTATATTAAAAAGGTGTCGTGCACTGTCCAGGGCCTGGCCCTTCAGAAGTGCTTTTGGAGTGTGGAGCGTGTGCTCTGTGATTGCGTTTTGGCTGCTCCATCCCACTGGTCAGTCCACTGCAGAGCTCCTCCTTGCTTGTATCTGTGGAGTGTTGGGACCTTCCACCAGGTGTGCTTTGAATTGTTTGCTGGAGTAACCCTGGAAAAAAGGAAAGGAAGGGGGAGTCTGATCCCATATAAAGAGAAAAATGAAAGGGGTGGAAAAAAAAAAAGACTTAAGCGGAGAATCAAAAAAACTGTAAGGCTTAAATTCAAGGAGAGAGAAAGGAAAATAAAGAAGGAGATCTAGAAAAGGTATACAGAGAAAAGAGTAAAAATGCCTGATTAGACAAAAAATTATATATATATAAAAAATAAGAATTGACCAAAAACCAACTCAAACTATGAACCTGATTCCAAAAGGAAAAGAGAAGAGAAAAGAAAAGAAAAAAGGAAAAGAAAAACAAACAGACAAAACCACAAAACAGTTGTCTGTTGGTGCCTGAGACGCATGGCTGGGCTGGTCTGGAAGAGAGGCCCTCTGCTTTGGTCAGTGTCCGTTCTGCTTAGGTAGATGCGCAGTTGCCGGGCACGGAGGTGGAGGGTTTGGTGTAGGCGGGTCCCACCTCCACTGGGGGCCCCGGTGCTGCTCCCTGAAGCCCTATCTTGTTGGTGATGGGGGAAAAATGGCGACACCCCAATCTCTCCTCCCCAGACAGGGGTCTCAAGCCACACCGCTCAGGCAGCCCTCACGTAGTGGCGCCAGAGGTGGGCTTGCCCTGCTCCACAGTCTCCAGTGCCAGAGGCGCTCAGCTGGGATTCAAAACCCAATGTCTTAGAGGGCCCTGCACCCTACGGACCCTGTTCTGATGTAGCCCCACTCCGCCCTGCTGATAGAAGGCCTCTGGCTGGCGCCTACAGGGTCTTTTGTCCTTGGGGAGGCAGTAAACTCTTTTCCCACAGTATTGGAGGAAGGGGACTGTCTCTCCCGGTGCACCCCTGGGATCGCTACCCGGCCCCAGGCCTGGCTCCCTTCGCCTCCCCACCCCCACCCCCCACCCCCACCTTGGGCACGTGCACGCCGCAGCTTCAGTCTGCAGAAAGTCAAGCACTTTTGAAAACTCTGATCTTCAGCTCCTAAAGCTGTTGCAAAATAGAAACTGGCACTCTCTGTAATTCTTATTCCTCAGTCCGTGGTCCGGAGAGAGTTTTTTTTACCTTGTCCATACGACAGTTGCACGGAGAGATTTTTTACCTTGTCAGTACCACAATTCCACAGCCTCTCTGGCTTTCCCTTTTATCTCTCCACAGAGGGGGTTCCCTCCCCTGTATGCCTCCTCTGTTTCCTCTGTCCCAATTCACATACACGCACCCGGAATCCACCAGGCTGTGTCCCTCCACCTGTGGAAATCTTTCTGCCCAGATTTCCTGGGTGTTGCAAGTGATCTGACCTCCATACAGCTGTGTTTAAGGGATGAGGGGAATCCCCGTCCCCCTACTTCTCCATCCTAACTCCCCACCTCTTACCTCCAAATATTTGAGATTCCTTTCAGATCTCTTATTGTTACTGATTTCCAGCTTAAATAGCCCTCTTAAGCCAAAGCTTTTTTAGTTCTTTTAAGCATGTTGGTGTTTGTTTTATGGACCATAAAACATCAACTTTGGTGAATGTTCCAAGTATGCTTGAGATTAATGTGTATGTTTGGGTGTTGCTGGGTTGAATGTTCCACAAATGTCAGAGCACTAAGTTGGTTGATAGAATTCTACGAGCTACTGATTTTCTGTTGTTGAAGTTTCAACTGCGGCTTGGTCTATTTCTCCTTTCGGTTACCTCAGTTTTTGCTTCTTTGTTTCAGAGATCTTCTACATAGAGCTTTTATACTTCCTTGGTGAATTGAACCTTTGTGTTATGTAATATCTCTCTTTAACCCGGTAATTACCATTAATTTGAAGTTTGCTTTGGTAGTAATATAGCCACTCCAGATTTCTATGATTAGTGTTTGCATGGTATATCTTTTTCTATGTCTTAGCTTTTAGTCTATGTCTTTATACTTAAAGTGAGTGTTTTAGAGGCATCATATATCTCAATCTTGCTTTTTTATCCAGCCTGACAATCTCTGACTTCTAAATTGTGTTTAGGCCATTAAAAAATCCAATTATGATATAGTTGGTTTAAAATTTGTTATTGCTTGGGGTGCCTAGGTGGCTCAGTCAATTGAACGTCTGACTTTTGATTTCAGCTCAGGTCATCATCTCACAGTCATGGGATTGAGCTAACAGCGTTGATCCTGTTTGGACTTCTCTCCCTCTCTTCCCCTCTCTCCTCTGCTCTCTCAAATAATAAACTTTAAAATTTGCTCTCTCTCTCTAATTGTTTTGTTTTCTAGTTGTTTTATTCTGTTTATTGTATTGTCTCCCCACATTTAACCTGATTTTGGATTGTTTGTCATTGATTTTACAGTTTCCCTTGGGTTTACGATTCATAATTTCAATCATAGTCTACTTTCCAATAATGTTTGACTGCTTCATGTATAGTATACCTTACAATACTACTATCAACCCCTAATTATTTATTGTCTTTCATGGTATTACTGTAATATGTTTTGATATTGTGTATGCTGAAAATCTATAATACATACGTACTGATTTTGGTTTAGTCAATTTTCTTTAGAGCAGTTTTTTTTTTTTTAAGCTCTTTTTATCTTCATTCTAGCCATTTCTGGAATTAATTTCTTCATGTAGCTTCAAGTTTCTTGTTATTTTGTTTCTACTCATTTCTTATAGTGCAAGTTTGCTGGTAATGAATTCTCTCAGCTTTGGGGCACAAGGAGGAATGAGAACTGGAAAAGAACCCACTTTCATTTCATTTTCATTTCCCATTTGAAGTTTTTGCTGGGTATAGAATTCTGTGATGACAGGGTTCCCGCCCCCACCCCCCACCCCATTTCAAACTCTTAAAGATGTAGCTCCAGCATTCTTTCTTAGACATGGTATTGATGAGAAGTCATCAATGTATCTTTGCTCCTTTATATATATTTCTCATTTTTATCTGACTTCTTTCAGGATTTGTGTATGGTGCTTCTAGGAATATGTAAGTGTGTTTTGATTTTGGGGTTTTCTGAGCTTCTTGGATATGTCTACATTATTTTTCATTACCTTTTCAAATAGTTCCTTTCTCTCTCTCTCTCTCTCTCTCTCTCTCTGTCTGTCTTCCCCCTCCTCTCCCTTATTCATCTGCTCCTTGTACTTCCTCCTCTTGGATTCCAAAAATTCTTTCTAGATTCTTGTTAGATATTGTCTCACAACCTTTGAATCATCTGTTCAACTTTTTCCCCTTCTTTTCCCCTGTTTTAGTTTGGATAATTTCTGTTAAGCTATTTTTTTTTTAATGTTTATTTATTTTGAGAGTGTGGGGAAGGGACAGAGAGAGGGAGAGAGAGAAACCCAAGCAGGCTTTGTGCAGAGCCTTACACAGGTCTTGATTTCATGAACTGTGAGATCATGACCTGAGCCCAAATTAAGAGTGGGATACTTTAACTGACTGAGCTGCCCAGGTGCCCCTGTTAAGCTATTTTTATAGCTTAACTGTTGACTGATTTTTATTCTTAGTTCTTTTGAATCTATCTATTAACCCATTGAAGGTATTCTTCATCTCTTTTACTGTTTTTTTTTTTAATCTTTAATATTTTCTTAGATTCTCATTTCTTCATCTGTTTCTTTGGTGATATTCATCTTTTCTGGCATATTTTCCACTTTTTCTACTAGAAGCACTTACCATATTAATCATAGGAACTTAAAATTCACTGGGTTAAATTTCCAATATTTGTGTTATGAGCAAACCTGGTTCTCTTGATTTCTATGTCACCTGATGGGTTTTATTTTTCCTTGCTTTTTGCAGTGTATCTTAGTTATTGATTGAGTGTAAGAGATCATGTATGGAACAGTAGATACTGAAATGAATAGTAGTTATGTCTGATAATGGGTCTTTTTTTCTGCCAGGCCGTTAGCATGGAGGTTGAGTCAATTTAACGGAGAGTTGAATTGGCTTTGAGTGTTCTTGTTTAATATGACTGCCTTCATTATACCCACTGCTTCAGATTCTTTCAGCTATATCTTGTGCTGAGGATGAGGGATTTTGTTTCTGGACTGTTTTATCCTTACATTTTGGGCTGCTTCGTTGGCTTGTAGACTCAGATTTCTAGTGGTTTTAAGCACAGTTGTGATTTTTATAGGTCATCTAGTTCTTTGTTGTTGTTTTTGCTGCTGCTGCTGCTATTGTTGTTGCCAAGGTTTGGAGTGGACCTCTGCCCAGCATTGTACATTCAGGGCAGAAGCAGAATTCCTGTAGACTTTGTTCAGCCTCATCTTGCGCCTCAGCCTTCAGAGGTCCTTAATATCTTTGGTTCCTGAAGTTTTCTTTGAACCATGTTGGAATTCATTTGCTTGTTGATGGCTCTTCAGCTTTCTACCTTCCAGCATTTAGAAGGGTCAGGAAAGCTATAAACTAAGTTTAGTTGGTGATACGTCCAGCTTACAAAATTTTTTTGACAATTCACATGCGCTGTTTTCTCCACCATTTTTCGCTAGTGTTGCAGAGCTTGAGATTTTGCTAGTATTGCAGAGCATACTGCTGTATGTAGGGGCGCCTGGGTAGCTTAGTTGGTTAAGCATTGGACTTTGGCTCAGGTCATGATCTCGCAGTTGACAAGTTCGAGCCCCGCATCAGGCTCTTTGCTGACGGCTCAGAGCCTGGAGCCTGCTTCGGATTCTGTGTGTCCCTCTCTCCCTGCCCCTCTCTCACTTGTGCTCTGTCTATCAAAAATAAATAAACATTAAAAAAAAGTTTTAAGTAAATAAACTGCTGTATGTAAGTCTTGTTCAGCAGTTGAGATGACCCGTCACAAACAAATTAGGAAGAGAAATATAGGAGGAGACTTTTTGAAGGATCTGGAAAACCTGTTGACATATTTAAAATAGAAGTAGTTTTCATTAAGTTGTAGAGGTACAGCGTCTTTCATACGTTTTACAGTGACCAAAGAGTATGTTCATTGGGCAACTCTCAGTACCCAAATATACACACTAAATGAGAATGTTCGTATGATCTGATCATTTTTCTTCTGTTTTCCCCACTAAAAAAAATGTTGGGAAGACCTACTATGTTGGTTTCATGGCCCACAAAGGGAGCTGCCACCACCACATTGAAAAATCTTGCAGTGTAGGTTCCAATAGAGGTGTTAGAATTACTGTTTTATTTGTACTTGGCTTGAATACTTGAAAGATTTTCAAAATATGTGTGTATATTTTGTTATTTTGTGCTTTACTTTTGTACTGAAAACACATTTCAAAAGTGGATTTTGATAGTTGGATTTTCTCTCATTAAGGCCGTTTACATCACTGGAAAAGAAGTTTTCAGCTTCAAAATGGTTTCTTTTGTGGATGCAACTGCTGGTTCTGCATACACAGATATGAACGTGGTTGATGTTCAAGTTACTTTAACTGTTGGTTGCATTGAAGTAGTTTTTATCACAAAATTTCTACGTTCTATATTGGTAAGTATACTAATCGATTTTTTAATTTTTTCTTACTATTTGGAAGTTATTTGCTGTGTGTTAGGTGAAGAGCAGTAATTCCTCACTTGATTTTTTTCCCCTGATTTTTCAGAATTTTCTGGGTATCTTTTATCAGTGCTGAAATTCATAGTGTTTTATTTATATAATATCATTTTCATATGGGAATAGTGCAGTTAATTCAAGCATACATATTAATGTATTAAATATACGTACGTATACCATACATGGATTTGTTATATGTGTTAATTGAATTCTTCATACATAATCGGTTTAAGTCTTTGTTTTACCTGACTTCCAACTCTAAATAAAAATACTAAATATAAGGATGCCTAAGTGGCTTAGTCAGTTAAGCATCCAACTATTGATTTTGGCTCAGGTCAGGATCTCACAGTTGGTGGGTTTGAGCCCCTTGTTGGGCTCTGTGCTGACAGGGTGGAACCTGCTTGGGATTCTTTTTCTCCCATTCTCTCTCTGCCTCTCTCTCTTTCAAAATAAATTAATTAATTAAAAAAAAAAACTCTATGATTGAAGTTTGTTTTGGTCTCATGTAAGTAATCATTATGGAAATTATGTTTTCTATTGCGTGTTCTATCTGGGGTGTAAAGGCTTTAGAATGAATCTCTATATGATACCACCGTATGATGTTTGATTTCTTTTTCTGTTTTTCATGGTTATTTTTTTCCTGTTATCATACCTGTCTTTAGGACTTCAGTATTCACTTTTTAAAAAATGTTGTCTTTAAATCTTGGTGTATAAACTACATAATTACCTGATTCTAAATAAATGTTGCTATTTTTGTGATCTTTTTAAAATTTTTTTAAAGTTTACTTATTTTTGAGAATAAGAGTGAGCATGAGTGGGGGAGAGGCAGAGAGAGAGGAGACAGAGAATCCCAGTCGGTCAACCCAGAGCCCTATGAGCTCGAACACACAAATCGTGAGATCATGATCTGAGCCGAAATCAAGAGTGGGATGCACCGAGCCACCCAAGCGCACCTTTTTTTGATAGATATCTATTTGAGAGAGAGAGAGAGAGAGAGAGAGAATTCAAGTTGGGGAGGGGCAGAGATAAAGAGGGAGACACAGAATCCCAAGCAGCCTCTTGCACTGTCAGCACATAGCCTGACATGGGGCTCAAACCCATGAACCATGAGATCGTGACCTGAGCCAAAGTCAGACATTCAAGTGATTAAGCCACCCAGGCACCCCTGTGATCTTTTTGAGATTAAGTGCAATTTTTCCTGTAGCTTGTAGTGTGTTTTCATACTCAAATAGTAAATATGAACAAGCATTCCTGTTCTAATTTTTTTTTTCTGATTTATTTTTTAAGTTTGTTTATTTAGTTAGAAAGGACACAAGCAAGGGAGGGACAGAGAGAAAGAGAGAATCCTGAGCAGGCTCTGCACGGTCAGCACAGAACCCAGCACGGGGCTTGGTCTCTCAAGAACCATGAGATCATGACCTAAGCCGAAATCAAGAGTTGGGTGCTTAACTGACCGGGCCACCCAGGAGCCCCTCTAATTTATCTTTATAACTCAGCCTCATTATGTCCCTGAGCCCTGTTGTGATGGCCTTTTAGTCTTAAATTACTGAAAATACGGGTGCCTGGGTGCCTTGGTTGAGTGTCCCACTCTTGGTTTCAGCATCAGGTTATGATCTTGGTTTCCTTAGTTCGAGCCCTGCTTCAATGTCTGCACTGGCAGTGAAGAGCCTGCTTGGGATTCTCTGTCTCCCTTGCTCTCTGCCCCTCCCCTGTGCACCCTGGCTCTGCCTCTCTCAAAATAAATAAGCTAAAAAAAACCGTTCTGTTTAAAAAAAATTACTGAAAATAAATTGTTTGGAAACAACTACTGAAAACAAATTGTTTGGAAATTAGGTATAATTCTAGATACATTTTATGTCACTGAAATATTTTTTCTAGAGGTCGGAATTCAAAAACTACAGAGTTCTTGACATTTTATTACTTTTCAAGTTACTTTGTAGTTTACAAACTTAAATAAGCTGTCTGTCCTTTGAGGTTGTATAGGAGAATACAGTGTGATTGCTTAGCCATTAGGGAAAGTATGTTAATAAGGGTAATAGGTATCACTGAAACCTTGCAATATCTACATGTTAACTTTTTTCCCGGGACAAAATTTTTGTTGTTTTATTGTGTTTCTGTATCTGTATCTTACTGTTTCTCAGTTTTCAGTGGAGAATATTGAGATTTAGTACAGATAACCAGACTTGGATAAAAGAATGCTTGGTTGTACCGAGAAAAAATTTTTCTCACGGAAGTACGATCATCAATATCAGTATGCATTTAACATTAACAGTCATTAATGGTAACCTTAATAATATAATTCTGTTACCTTTTAGGCTTTTATAGATAATTTTCAAGCGGCTAAACAAGCTTTGGCTGAGGCTACTGTTCAGGCAGCAGGAATGGCGGCCACTGGTGTAAAAGAACTGGCACAGAGGAGTTCTAGAATGTCATTGGATGTTAATATCAAAGCCCCAGTGGTGGTCATCCCACAGTCTCCAGTTTCTGAAAATGTTTTTGTTGCTGATTTTGGACTAATTACAATGACAAATACATTCCATATAATAACAGAGAGCCAGAGCAACCCCCCACCCATTATTGATTTGATAACAATAAGGCTGAGTGAAATGCGACTATACAGGTAAGCTTTTCTTAGGTACATTTGTGGAGAATGCAGTCTTTTTCAGACTTTTTACATGAGAGGTTTTGGTATCCGGAGTCTCCTGTCTACAGGGAGATTTTATTTTATTATAACTATACTAATTTTGAGAATTTCTCTTGTGCAAGTTTTTTGAAAACCTACATAGTATTTGAAAAATGCTCCTTAGGTAACCAGGAAGACTAAACAATTTATCTCTCAGGAATGACTGTTGTCTGATGTTCTGTGTCTTGAAAATCATTTTTAAATGTTTTTGTGTGAGTTTTTTTTGGTGAAGGGGATGAGTTGTTTCAGGCAGTGTGATAAATTCGGTTTATATTATTTCATGTTGGATGGAAGGAGAAATTTAAGCACCTCGTGTATCCTGGGCACTCTTCTGGGAACAAGACATATTATAATGCGCAATCTTTACAAAGGATGAATAAACAGTTTCTACTTCATTGTCAAGGTAGCTGTTCTTTAATGAAAGTAATGAGCTGATGCACAAAAATGGGATCACACTTAGATTTTAGAAGGGTTGTAGAAAACAGGTCAAAAGGAGACAACACTAGAGGTTGAAAGAGTGGTTTACTAACTACTGGTGTGATTTCCATAAGAATTATATGTGTTGCTGTCTAGGGTAGGGAAGTGAGGTAGTGGAGAACTAGCCAGTTAAGAGAAATTTAAAAAGTAGAATATATAGTAAGAGATTATTGAATGGATGTCAGAGTTTGAGGAGAGAAATTTGATTCCAGATTGCAGGCTTACAAAATTTGTTATTTGGTAATAATGCAGTTCACTGAGATAAGATAGAACAATGCAGAAAAAACAGTTGAGTGGAGACATTGAGTTCTCTAGTGGGTAAAGTAACTTGGAAGTTGCTGTCTGACTTTGGTATAGAGATCTATAGAAAAAGATTGGAAGGCACTTGAACGTATGTGTGTAGATTTTAGGAGAGTGTTTGGACTTCCAGATTTGGGTGTCCTTAGTAATATTTAGCTATCTATTAAAGTCACTGAACAAGTGATATCACATAGTTTGTAGAGTGGGACATACGGGACAGAATCCTGATGAATGCCAATACACAAGGCATATATATTTCTCAAAAGAGACTAAGAAATGGCAGGCAGAGAGATGGGAGGCATTCCAGGAAGATATGTTGAGACAATGTTGAGGACTCTGTTGACATTGTTAACCATGAATTAAGAGTACATGTTAGTTTTTTTCATGTAGTACTTGATATTTGGTGTCGGATTCAGGCAAGACTGAATTTTTAACAAGCAGGTGTGACTAAAGTGGGATAGGATTTTTAAATATTGAGAGTCATGTTGATGGATAATGGAGACAGAAGAAATCAAAGATAAGAGGGTACATAAAGAGTAAAAGAATGTAGAGAGAGGTTTATAAACTGGAAATTCATCAATCTTAAAGTCTTCAAAAATAAGCACTGACTAGTTGATACAGGAAAGCAAGAGTAGAAAGTGGTAAGTCTGGATGATGATATTCTTAAAAGGATAGGAGTGAGAATTGAGTATCATTACAAACTAAGGAAAATGACTTCTGTCTTTTAATGCTGAGATGAATAGGATGTTGGAGAAAAATTGGCCCCTATTTAATAGAGCTCCATGGAAAGCCAGGTTTCGGTTACAGTGATACATTTAGTGAAGACATTGGAAAATGTAGATTTGTTCGGCCAAGCCCAGGGAATTCAAAAATCACAGGGAAATATTGAGGTGAGAGACTTTTATTTTAATAATAGGCTATAGATACATAGAGACACTTTAAACTTCAGATGGCTCATTAACTTTTAAACTGTATAAAAGTCTAAATTTACTAAAAGAGAATATCGAAAATCACATCTTGCCTGATTTCAAGAAATGGTACATGTAAATCAGGTGTGAATCTATATTACAAATAGATTATCTGCTTTGAAAAGAGTTTACTAAATATCTTTAGAGCATTAAAAATATTTATTTTTATGTCCAAAAATGAGTTAACTTTTTACTGAAGACATAACATAAAATGGTATTAGGATGAACAGAAAAATATGACCACTCAGAGATAAGTAGTATTAGTAGTTTGGTATGTTTCTTCTAGTTCATTATTTCTGCACATATATGTTAAGTAAAAGAAGAATTATATATTTTGCATCGTAAATACATTTTTTCCCTTAACAGTATGCTATAAATATTTTTCCATATTATTTTGAGTACAAAATTATTTCTAAATACTTCATTTTATTCTGTTAAAAATTAGTTGCCTATTGTTTAAAAGTTAATTTGATTGTGAGTTTTTTTGCTGTTATAAATAACGTTACAATTATTCCTATCATGACATCCTACTCATGTCGTTAGGATAATTCATTTCCTGCAGATGAATTTCTAGAAATAGAATTACTCAGTTATACAGTTACAGGTTTTCCCTGAAATGATTTTCAAGTTCTTGATATTTGGAAATTCAGTTTGGTTTCAGCTTCATAGAAAAGCACATAAAGACAAATAAGTATTTTATTTTTGTGACAACCTGTGTTGAAATCATTTTGTTGCAAAGCTACTAATTGCAATGTAAAATTTTTACAAAGATACTTATAGTACTTCTATAAGGAAAGTTGTAGACCTTAACCCATGGCCAGAAAGAAATCTTGAATAAATGTGGAGAGAATATTTTCCTAGATCTAATATTACAAAGATGTCAGTTTGTATACATTGATTTTGAGGTGGGGAATGGAGATATCATAACATTAGAGGTACTACTAAAATACTAAAATATATAGGATTGCACTAAATACTTCTAAAATGTATTATAAACTACAATGATGAAAATAAAGAGAATAGAAAGGTAAGCAGCAATTGACCATGTGCACGTATGTGTGTTACAGTCATACATACATATACAGTCAGTCTGCAGTATTCTTAGATATCATATGTGTGAACTTGCCCATTCGCTAAAAGTTATATGTAACCCCAAAATCAATAAACATGACACTTTTGCAGTTATTTCTGCATGTGCATATCCATGAGAAGTGTTGATCTTCCAAAACCTGTGTTCCCAACTAAGGTGTCAGACAAAGAGACACTCTGTCTTCTTATTTCAGCAAATAATTGTATAGCATATGACGTACTGCAATTATCTAAGCCAAGGACTGGGCAATACAGCATAGATTGAGATGAAGTAGTCCCCTTTTTTCAGGAATATTTTATTATTTTTTTTAAATGTTTATTTTTGAGAGAGGGAGAGACAGAGCATGAGTGGGGAAGGGTCAGAGAGAGAGAAGGAGACAGAGGATCCTAAGCAGGCTCCAGGCTCCATGCTGACAGCAGAGAGCCCAATGTGGGGCTCAAATTCATGAACCACAAGATCCCGACCTGCGCCTGAGTCAGATGCTTAACCAACTGAGCCACACAAGGGCGCCATCATGAAGCTTTTATTTCTAACTGAAACTATAGACAAGACAATAAACTATTAAAATACAGTATATAAAACAGAATGTGGGAGCACATAGGAAAAGTATCCTAGATACTGAGTAACACTGATAAGGCAAATATTTTTAAGGAAGTAATCTTTTGACACAGAAATTAATGTTAATTTCTTACAGTTTGTCCAGAACAAGAAAGTTAATCAAAAATAGGTACAAAAGTACTGATCCAAGTATTTATTTATACTGAAAAAATAAAAGCAACATAACTTTCAACAATGGAAGGTTGAAGTTATATTATAGTCCTATAACATGCACCTATTAAAATTGCATATAAGGAATTTCCAGAGAAGAAGGCAGAGGGGGAAGATCTGGGTTCACCTTATCTCATGGATACCCTTAGATAATACCCACATCAGTATGAATAACCCAGAAAAAGACCTGAAGACTGGCAGAACAGACTCTCCACAGCTAAATGTAGAAAAGAGGCCACGTCAAAGAGGGTGGAGACAAGGTGGGGAGCCAGACTCAGCCATGAGGCTGTCAGTAGGAGGGCGGGACACCTGTAGGCATGGAGAAGGGAAAGGAGCAGGTACCTCCGCAGGCACCGGGAGGATGGATCTTCTATAACACTTGGCTTTGAAAACCGCAGGGGTGTAAATTTAGCAAGTTCTTACTATCGGTGGGCTTAATACCTGGAACTTTAAAAATTCAGGTTCGGCTCTGGGAGAGCCAGGGCACAATGGGGATTGGAGTACCCACCCTCTAAGAGACAGCACAACAAACAGCCCCCTTGCACAGAAGCAACAGTTTGAAAAACACTGAGGGTAAACAGGAAGGAGATTTATTTACTAACCTCAAGTCTTGTGCAGAAGGGATAGGGGTTTTTGGGAATCCGCAAGAACAGAAAAGCTGACCATTGCCCTTACCCTCCCCTGATAGATACATGAGCACCTGTGGGAACCAGCACAGCGCAAGCACTCCCCACCTAGCTTGTTTATAGTGTGTCCTGTTGCCACACGCTTCTGTGGACCCACCCCCATCATCCTCGCTGGGCAGTTTTCCTGGTTGGCTGGAGATCCCTCCCATAGCAGATGAGCACAGACCTTGCTGACACTATGCACTTTGCCCGCACATTCTCCCAAGGACCTGCCCCCTCCAACGTGCCCTTGGCAGGCGTCCATCCAAAGAGGTGGGACAGGTCTGCCACTGTGCAAGCAGCCCTGAAGGCGGGGGGCAGCCCCATTCCAAAGTGACTCCTGTGACGGGGATAGGGGAAATAACCACATAGTTCAACTCTGGCCTCAGCAGTGGGCCAGGCACAGACATCTGGTCCGACTGCAGGCTCCACCCACTAACAAAACTTGTCAGGGGACAACACAGGGAGAGGCCCCTGTGGTTCAGTGCTACTACTGTTCTGCCAGACACTTGGTCTGACCCACCTCAACCCCAGGGTGGCCCCATACTGGACCGCTAACAACACAGGTACCAAACTCTGCCCACAACAAGCAAAGAGCACCATTTCAGGCAACTGGATGGAAGGCAAACACAGCTCAGCAGTAGTAGGGCACACAACACATAGAGGACACTCCTTAAGCACCACATTCTGATGAACAGGGGACCTTGCACTGCTGGACACCATGTGGACCTTGTCTTCATAAAGCCACTACTTTCAAGAGCAGGAGACACAGCTGACTTTTTTTTTAAATTTTTTCTTAATGTTTATTTTTGAGACCAAGAGACAGTGTGAGTTGGGGGGAGGGGCAGAGAGAGAGAGAGAGAGAGGGAGACACAGGCTCCAGGCTCTAAGCCATCAGCACAGAGCCCGACACAGGGCTTGAACTCAGTAGTGATCACGAGATCATGACCTGAGCCGAAGCCGGACGTCCAACCTACTGAGCCACCCAGGTGCCCCACAGCTGACTTTCTTAATGCATACAAACAGAGAGACAAAGTTAAGAGACGGAGGAGTAAGTCCCAAATGAAAGAATAGAATAAAATCACAGCATAAAAGCTAAACAGAATGGAGATGATATGCCTGATAGAGGATGCCATTGAAAGTAATGGTCATGAAGATACTCACTGGACTTGAGAAAAAAGGAGAGGACTTCAGTGAGACCCTTAATACAGAGGAAGAAAACATTTAAAAAATCACAGATTAATAACTCAATAACTAAAGTTTAAAATATATGAGGAGTAAATAGACTAGAGGAAGCAGGAGTATGGATCAGCAACCTGGAGGACAGAGCAATGGAAAGCAATCAAGCAGAGCAAAACAATAGTGAAAAATGAAAGTAGATTAAGGGAACTCAGTAACACCATGAAGTGTAATAACATTTGTATCCTAGGGAACCCAGAAGGGGAAGAGAGTAAAAAGGTGACAGAAAATTTGTAGATATGACAGCTGACACCTTCTCAAATCTGGAGAAAGAAACAGAAATCCAGATCCAGGATGCACAGAGAGCCCCCAACAAAATCGGCCCCAGGAGACGCACACCAGGATATATAGTAATTAAAATGGAGAAAAAGTAGTGATAGAGAATCTTAAAAGCAGAAGGAAAAGAGAAAACAGTTACATACAAGGGAAACCAAAGCAAAAAAAAATTATTGGGACTACAGCAAAATAAAAATCTTCCCAACGAACAATCAAGAAAGCCAAAAGACCAGCTATGAATGGGAGAAGGTATTTGCAAATGACACATCTGGTAAGGGATTATTATTCAGAATACATAAAGAACTTCTACAACTCAACACACACTCTCACACACAGTTTAAAAACTTAGCTGAAGAGATGAACAGACATTTCTCCAAAGAAGACATCCAGATGGCCAGCAGACACGTGAAAAGATGCTCATCATCACTCATTATCAGGAAATGAAAATCAAAACCATATTGAGATATCGCCACACACCTGTCAGAATGGTAACAATCAAAAACACAAGAAACAACCAGTGTTGGTGAAAGTGTGGAGAAAAAGGAACCTTTGTCCACTGTCGGTGGGAATGCAAAATGGTATAGCCAGTGTGAAAAACAGTACATAGAGATTCATTTAAAAAAAATTAAAGAGGGGCGCCTGGGTGGCTCAGTCGGTTAAGCGGCCGACTTCGGCTCAGGTCACGATCTCGCGGTCCGTGAGTTCTAGCCCCGCGTCGGGCTCTGTGCTGACAGCTCAGAGCCTGGAGCCTGCTTCAGGTTCTGTGTCTCCCTCTCTCTGACCCTCCCCTGTTCATGCTCTGTCTCTCCCTGTCTCAAAAATAAATAAACGTTTAAAAAAAATTAAAAAAAAATTAAAGAATTACCATATGATCTGGTAATTCTACTGGGTATTTTCTCAAACAATATGAAAAATGAATTTGAAAAGATACACTTATGATCATTGCAGCATTATTTATAATAGCCAAATTAAGGCAGCAGCTCAAATGTACATCATTTGATGAATAAAGAGGAAGTGGTGTGTGTGTGTGTGTGTGTGTGTGTGGTGGAAGATGGGTCATAAAAATATTGCAGTCTTGCCATTTGCAACAACATGGATGGATCTAGAAGAGAAAATACTAAGTGACGTTATTCAGCAAAAGGCAAACACATAGGGTTTTGCTCCTATAGTTCAAGAAACAAAGAAAAAAACAGACTCTTAACTGTAGAGAACAAACTGATGGTTACTAGAGGTGGATGGGGGAATGGGCAAAAGGGATTAAGAGTAGACTTAAAATGATGAGTAGTGAGTCATATATAGAATTGTTGAATCCCTGTATTGTATTTATACCTGTATGTTAATGATACTGGAATTTTAACTAAAAATAATTTTAAAAACATATGGAGATAGTTCTCATTTTAAGGGTTTACTATACCAACATATATTTTGGCACTTTTTAACATTGTAAAATCATATTTTAAAAATACATTTCTCTATAATATGGAACACTTGAGCTCAAAAAAAATCACCTATGTTACAGTGGGATGTACTGTCATTTTGACTTGGAGAGCTGGGTAGATTTTATTCTTCTCTTCATACACAAAGTACTGATTTTTTTCTATTTGTATATAGAATGGTAAAAATTATTTTTTACTCCTCTGAGTATATATGAAACAAAACAATTTTATTTCTACTTACAGGTCTCAATTTATTGATGATGCATACCAGGAAGTACTGGATCTGCTACTGCCATTAAATCTTGAGGTGATTGTTGAGCGAAATTTATCTTGGGAGTGGTACCAGGAAGTTCCTTGTTTTAATGTAAATGCTCAGCTAAAGCCCATGGAGGTGAGATTTTTGGATGCTATTTATTTCCGTTTTTAGGCCATTAAAAAAATCCAATTATGATATAGTTGGTTTAAAATTTGTTATCGCTTGGGGTGCCTAGGTGGCTCAGTCAGTTGAACGTCTGACTTTTGATTTCAGCTCAGGTCATCATCTCACAGTCATGGGATTGAGCTAACAGCGTTGATCCTGTTTGGACTTCTCTCCCTCTCTTCCCCTCTCTCCTCTGCTCTCTCAAATAATAAACTTTAAAATTTGCTCTCTCTCTAATTGTTTTCTGTTTCCTAGTTGTTTTATTCTGTTTATTGTATTGTCTCCCCACATTTAACCTGATTTTGGATTGTTTGTCATTGATTTTACAGTTTCCCTTGGGTTTACGATTCATAATTTCAATCATAGTCTACTTTCCAATAATGTTTGACTGCTTCATGTATAGTATACCTTACAATACTACTGCATCTTTGAAATGCAGTCAAAGGAATCCTAGTACAAAAGTGTTAAATTTTGTGGTGTTAAAATTATTTCCTTGAGGTGATTGAGTATATCAACTTAAAACTCAAAGGGATTTTTTTTTTTACATAATTGCTATTACAGTTCTTCAGAGAAACATAATCAAAGGGTGTGTGTGTGTGTGTGTGTGTGTGTGTGTGTGTGTTTACACTTGGTCTGGATGTGGTAGACTGACTTCTTGATGACTCAATTTTAGCCTCTCCCTGACACAGAGGATGAGGTTCAGGAGGGGTCAAACATGTGGTCCCCTGAGGTAGACTGTAACAGTTGTTAACTATTCAGGTGGATCATGAAGACCCAGTTTCATACTGGTTGGTCTGCCCCAGAAGGCAGCTGGGCACTTATTGATGGTCTGTGCATGAGGTACATATTCTATATGCATACCATATATGTAATATCTTGGATAATATTGGACCAAATATCTAGATACTGTGACCTAGCCAAGTTGACATTGAATTAACACAGTTTTCAATACAGATCTTACGTTGGTGATATTAGGCTAAATTCACAACACATGGGGTTTTGAGTGACTGCATGAGTTCTTTAAGTGGATTTAAGTATCATATTTGACCATTAAACCTCAGCTTTTTATATAAAGCCAGGATATATTTTTTATACCGAGGACTTTTGTTAGGTTCAAAGGAAATAATTCATGTAAAACACTGAACTATTTTTCGTGATGCAAGTCAATATTTTTGATTAAATTGCATTTGTAAATACAGGTGCTTAGTAACCCAAAAAATGCAGCGTATCTAGGTAAAGGTGAAAGTTCATTTGAAAGGTTCTAAATTATTAGGTTAATTGGTATATGCCTAACAAAAAACTTTTATTCATAATTTCATTGGAATTGACATCTAATTTCCATATCTCACAAGGTACTAAAAATCACACGGTCATTTAGGAAACTCAGTATTATTCGGTTAGTACAAATATCTAATGCATTAAAAAATTGGCTTGTAGAGGATTGAAAGGAAACACTTGGCTTTTCTGTGGAAGAGGATTTTGAACTACGTAAAGTAGTAATGTTAAAATAAGCAAATCTTTTCTTCACAGTTCATTCTTAGTCAAGAAGATTTAACGACTATTTTTAAGACGTTACATGGCAATGTGTGGTATGAAGAAGGTCATGGCGCCTCACCTGCAGGAGTAAAAGATGAGCATGGTATTACGAGTGGAGCTACTAATGCTTCACACCTTTCAGAAGGTATGTTCTTAACTTCAGATTAGCCCTCCCCTCCCCATGTCCAACCCCTCCTTTGCGTCTTGTATCCTTCTTTCCATTCTCTAGTTTGAGTTTTTGGAAAACAAGATTTATAGATCTGTTTTCAGTTCTCTAAGTTGAGTATCTCTAAATTGTCTGTTAGTAGACGTTCTGGTGATTTTTTTCTTTGAATCAAAATTCCTAATCGTGTTGTGACAAAATTTGTTAGTATTTATTCTTGTTATACCTACTGCCCTACATGTCCTTTTTTCAGTTTTTCTCACCATCCTCCTCTTTTCCCTTATTCCTAGTGCAGCCTCTATCCCAGATGGGATATTTTATATTAGTATCAAAATATTAAGGATGTCGAGAGAGAACAGTCACTGATAAATGATGAATTTCAGCAGATATCTGCAAGACAGATAGGTGGAGCAGAGCAGAGGGAAACATAACTCAGTTGCATCTAATGTTGGATTTAATGTGCTGTGTGGAACCTGACTGGGTCCTATAGGGCTGGGATGATTCTGTGCTTCACAAGAATAAAGTTCACATTCTGGCATTTTGGGGTATCCTCAAACCTACCTACCTCAAAATGGAACCTACTAGTCCACTAGATCCACTCTTGCAAAGCCCTGAGATAATACACAACTTTTCCAGTCAGGGAAACACAGAAACAACCCTACATTTATAACATTATAGGACACTCTATCCTTATTGAGTAGTATAACCAGTCTAGTCCTTTGTTGTTAAAATATTCATAGAATAAGGAAATAGCAAGAACCAAAGCATAAAAGAAACAAAGATGACAACTATTTTCTGAGTGAAAGAGAATTAATTGAGGTAACAGAATAGAATGTAAACAAACAGAAAACAAACTCTAATTCATAATCAGAGGATTTTGAGAATATAGAAACTGAATCCTACCATCACGACCTTCCCCCCTCTCAAGATAAGAAAGAGTTCTTGGAACCCAAAAATATGGTGAAATTTTGAAACAGAACAAATGCACTAAGCATGAATTTAAAACGTAAGTACTGAGTTGGAATATATAGTTGATGTAAAATCAGCTCCCATGACACTGAGGAAAAATAAACCATAGAAATGTAAAATGAGATAAAACTTAAGAATGACAGACCTTTAATTACCTTGGGGTGCCTGGGTGGCTCAGTTGGTTAAGTATCTGACTCTTGATCTCAGCTCAGGTCATGATCTCATGGTTTGTGAGATGGAGCCTCACATTGTGCTCTGTGCTGACAGTACAGAGACTGCTTGGGATTCTCTCTGTGCCCCTCCCCTGCTCGTGCTCACTCGTTCTCTCCCCTCCCCCACCTCCCCATCAAAAGAAATAAACTTCAAAAAAAAATGATAGACCTTTAGTCAAAGGTTGCAATCCAGAATAATAAGTATGTTAGGAGAAGAACTGAGAAAATGGAAGAGAAGAACCTTTGAAAGAAATAATAGAAAATCTCCAGAGCTAAATAAATAGTGAAATAAATTCTTGGATATAAAAAAAAACCTAACGACTGTCAGGCGGATTGAATAAACAAAGACTGCCCATGCACACATATCTTTATGAAATGTTAGAACCACAAAGGTAAGATTTATAGTTTCAGAACAAAAGCAGGCTGTTGATTAGGGGCTTGGAAAAAGAGTTACTGGAATCAGATTACCCTGAGCAAAACTGGATGGGATGGGGTAGATGGACGATAAAAGACAATGAAGTACTATAGTCATATATCTAAGAAAAATGATTTTGAAGTTAGGATTCTGTATATGATCAAACCTTGAAATGTGAAAACACAATAATTCTCAAATTTCTAGTGGCTCAAAGTTTACTTCATTCTCATTCATCAAGAAATTACTTTGAAATATAATCTAGCGAAACAAACAAGGAATCCAGGAAAAAGGAAAACATGGGAATCTGAAAACAATGGGCCTACTCAGGAGTACATTGAAAAGGAATCCCAAAATTATCTGTTTGATTGGGCTAGGAAGTTCTTGGTTTTCATTAAAGGGGAATTCAGAATGCCTTAAGAAAAATTGTAAGAAATGGCAGAATGTCTTTAAAAAAAGAAAAATAGCATGAATTTCATATAGTATATAGAATGAGGGCTTAATTAGGTAAATAAGTGATATTTGGAAAGGAAGACATGCTTTTGGTTCTTAAGAAGGGAGATATCTCTACTATACAGTCTGGGCCAGAAGTAAAGTGGATTTACATTTTGCATGATTTTGAGCCACTGTTAGAATATGAGAAAAGATTCTTCTTTTTTGAGAGATGGAGTAGTTGTGATATAGCAGTAGAGGAAGTGTTAATAATAAACTATTACTCTCTTCATTGAAAATTATCACATAGCCATAGTTAACACATTGAAGACTTAATTAACTATGTAAGTAAGAATGTAAATGTTATTAACCCTGTTAACATGGAAATGGAGATATAACTGATCAAAGCAGGAAAAGAAGAAGATGGGACGGATAGTGGAAGTGGTAAGGACTTAAAATAGTGGGGAGTGTAAAGATCATGTCCAAAATGAAACAAAAAATAGACAAGTGAATATATTACTATTTTAATCATTTTCTTGAAATTTATGCCTACACTGAGGTGGAAGGAATAAGGTAAACACCTCTTAAGTACTCATCAACCCAGTTTCAACAACTAGTATCATGTGACTGTCTTTATTACTGCTGTAACTCTGCTTTTTCTTCCCCCTACTGCCATCCCACTAAATGACTTTAAAGAAAATCTTAGATGGTCTACCTTCAGTTGGTATTTAAGCAGTAAGAACTTTACTTTTTAAATGTAGTCACAGTAACATTGTCACCCCTAAAAAATGGCTATACCCCCTATAAACCATGAAAATATCCTGGTAGGCTTCATTTTCTCCTGATTGTCTCATAAATGCTTTTTTTTCTTTTCATAATGGTAAAGGAACCAATTTGCAAGGATGCTCTAACAACTTTAAATCTGTTGTACCTAATAACAGAGTTCCAAAATGTCTGCAACAAAAATTGACAAAACAAAAGGAAGAAATACCCCTATACAGAATCATAGTTGTGTATTTAGCACACCACTCTTAGTAATTAATAGAATATAGACAAAAATTAGAAAGAATATAGAACATTTGAATACTGTTAACAAAATTGACCTAATTGACATTCAACAATTGCAGAATGTACGTCTTTTAAAAGGGCTCTTAGAATATTCACAAGGATAGACCATCCTGGGAGGCCATAAAATTTTCTGGCCACATGGAATTAAATTAGAAATGAGTAGAAGTAGGATGTCAGAGAAACTTGAACTACTTGGGCATTAAACATTTTTCAAATAACCTGTGGGTCAAAAAAGAAAAGATGCGGGGCTCCTGGGTGGCTCAGTCGGTTGAGCGTCCGACTTCAGCTCAGGTCATGATCTCGCAGTTCGTGAGTTTGAGCCCCGCATCAGGCTCCGCGCTGACGGCTCAGAGCCTGGAGCCTGCTTCAGATTCTGTATCTCCCTCTTTCTGCCCCTTCCCCGCTCATGCTCTGTCTCCCTCTGTCTCTCAAAAATGAATAAACGTTAAAAAAATTTTTTTTCTTTAAAAAGAAAAGACAAAGGAAAGTAGAAAAGTGTTTAAACGGGAAGATAATGAACATAAAGCATACCAAAATTTGGGGATGCAACTAAAGCAGAGCTGAAATAATTTTGTAGCTGAAAAGGATTTGATCAGGAAAAACGAGTTTAAAAGATTAAATATTTTGCCTGGAGAAAGTAGAAAAGAGCAAATTAAACCCAAAGTAAATACAAGAGAGCAGTAATACAGGTATGAGTAGAAGTCAGTGGAAGAGAAACAGGTAAATAATAGAGAAAATTGGCAAAGTCAGAGATTATTTTCATTGGAAAAAACTAATGAAATCGATAAACTCTTAGGATGGAAGAAAGAAAGAAAAAAAATTAGCAGTATCAGAGTTAGATAGATACTGCAGATCACTACCAGGATAATGAGGAAATATTATGAATAATTTTGTGACTGGATTCTACAACTTCTTTGAAATGGAGAAATTACTTGGAAAACACAAAATTGCCAAAACTGACATAAGAAGAAATAAAAAATCTGAGTAGCCCTCTGTCTGTTAAAGGATTTGAATTTCAGTGGTGAATTCTTTGAAATATTTGAGTTAGAAATAATACCAGTGTTACACAAGCTTTGCTGGAAAATAGAGGAAGGGGGATCACTTCCTTAGCAATTTTTTAAAGCAAGCATTACTCTGGTAACAAGGAAAAGAAAAAGCCAGTTCAGGAAAAGAATCTCGGGGTACTTGGTGGCTTATTTGGTTAAGCGTTTGACTCTTGGTTTTGGCTCAAATCATGATCTTGAGTTTGTGGGATTGAGCCCTATGTTGGGCTCTGCGCTTACAGCATGGAGCCTGCTTGGGAAATTTCTCTCTCTCTCTCTCTCTCTCTCTCTCTCTCTCCTCCCCCCCCCCCCCCCGCATAAATAAGCATTTAAAAAAATCACACACCAAATACTTCATGAACACAGATACGGAAATTTTAAACAAGATACTAGTATACTGAATCCAACAATAAGGATATAGGATACTTCACCTTGACCAAGTGAGAATTAGCCCAAAATAACAAAATTGGTTTTAACAGTCAAAAATCAATGAATGTAAATCACCAAATTAACAAAGAAGAAAAAGATTATATCTCAGCAGATGCAAAGAAAGCATTTGATAAAATTCTGTATCTGTTTGTGAAGAAAACTAGAAATATTTAAAAGGCATACTTAATGCTGAAGTGTTAAATTTTTCCCTGTAAAGTAGGCACAAGTTAGAAGTGTCCATAATCATCATACCAGGTCAATTGGTAGTCATTGATAGAGTAATAAGGCCAGGAGAAGGATTAATAGGTCTAAAGAGTAGAAAGAAGTAAAAATGCCTTTGACCACATACCCAGAAAACCCAAAAACAAAGGGCAAAAAAAAAAAATACTGCGAAGGAAGAAAAAGATTTATACTGTGTAATTTCAAAACATGGAATAAACTACAAATCTTGTTAGTATGGCTATTGGCATAACATAAACGGAACAGTAAAACCCAGGAGTCCAGAAAACACACAGATAGAGTCAACTGATTTTCAATGAAGACTAGTCAATAGGGAAAGGATAAACGTTTTAACAAATGGTGCTGTCACAACTAGATAGTCCAAATGTAGGAAAAATTGAACCTTGTCCCTTTATACCATATATAGAAATTAATTTGAGATGGATGAAAGACCTATGTTTGAAAGCTAAAACTTTAAGCTTATAAAAGACAACATGGGATACTTTCATCAATCATGGGATAGCCAAAGATTTCTTAGGCAGATAGAACACTAATCATGAAAACTTTATAAAGGACACTTCATAAACATTTTTAATTTATACTTATCAAAAGATGGTATCAGATTGTGAAAAGTGAGGCCTCAGTCTGAGATACATATTCATGATACATGTATATGATGTCATATCTAGAATACTTGATAACTCCTTGAAATTAAGAACTTTAAAAATAAAACCAAAAGAATTACCAAAAAAATTGGATACATGGGAGAGGATACGTTAAATGTACAGTAAGCAGGTGAAAAGGTCCTAATATAGTTATTTATCAGGAAAACTCACCAGATGAGTCAGTTTTTAAAAGACTGACAACTCCACATGTTGATGCGAATATGAGACAGCGGAGATGCACATAATGTGATTTGGGAATGTGAATGAGTTGGGAAAATGTTGGGAATGTGAAATACTATAACTACTTCAACAGAGTTTGGCAGTTGACGTATATCTACCTTGTAACAAACAATTATGGTCTAAGTATTTATCCTACCCCACTCTAAAATCAGTGCGTATATCTACAAAATGACTTATTCAGGAGTATTTGTAGCAGATTGATTCATAATAGCTTAAATCTGGAAACAACCCATATGTTCATCAGTCCTAGAATGGATAAACTGTATTTTTTGTAGAATGCATTTTCATAGACTGCAGAAGAAAGAATGACCCTTGCAACAACATGGATGACTCTGAAACATGTTTACTGAAGGAAGCCAAACACGAAAGAGGGTTTACTCTGAATATGACTATGCAGACTTTAAGAACAAACAAACAAAACTAACCTTTGGTGATTAAAAATTAGAATGGTAGGGAGGTTGAGGATTAGCTAGAAAGAGTTACAAGAGAGCTTTCTGGAATGATGTAAATCTTCAGTATCTTTTTTTTTTTAAATAATTAAACTTTTATTTTTAAATATGAAATTTATTGTCAAATTGGTTTCCATACAACACCCAGTGCTCATCCCAAAAGGTGCCCTCCTCAATACCCATCACCCACCCTCCCCTCCCTCCCACCCCCATCAACCCTCAGTTTGTTCTCAGTTTTTAAGAGTCTCTTATGCTTTGCCTCTCTCCCTCTCTAACCTTTTTTTTTTTTCTTCCCCTCCCCCATGGACTTCTGTTAAGTTTCTGAGGATTTACATAAGAGTGAAAACATATATATTGGCAAAGATGAAGTTAAGCTTTCACTTTTTGCAGATGACATGATATTATACATGGAAAATCTGATAGACTCCACCAAAAGTCTGCTAGAGCTGATGCATGAATTCAGCAAAGTCGCAGGATACAAAATCAATGTACAGAAATCAGTTGCATTCTTATACACTAATAATGAAGCAACAGAAAGACAAAGAAACTGATCCCATTCACAACTGCACCAAGAAGCATAAAATACCTAGGAATAAACCTAACCAAAGATGTAAAAAATCTTCAGTATCTTAATTGAAGTGTTTGTGGCATGGATATATACAATCTCATTGAATTGTTCTGCTAAGATCTATGTATTTCACCGATGTAAATTTTAACTCAATTAAAAATAAGTTACGTGGTGTGGTGGTACTTGTCTCTGCGGTTGGGTAGAATGAGAATTAGCAAGAGCTGTGTGTTTCGTAAAAACCCATTTAATATATACCATGTACGTAAATGCCTTGGCTCAAAATGTAAAATGCAGGAAAGAATGAATTTTGTTTCCTTCTTTTCAGTGGAACAATTTTTTAAACATCATTTAAGATGATCTTGTTTGGTTTTAGTTTTTTGAAGTAAGTTTGAATATTAAACTAGGTGCCAGGTATTCTAGTAGGAATTTTACACATACTCTTTTACTTAATCCCGAAAACAAACCCAGTGGTTTGTTCTGTTATTCTCATTTTACAAAAATGGAAACAGGAGCATCAGTGTTTAATATTTCCGAGTTACTGCATGGATAGAATCTTAAGCCAGTAGTTACTGAGTTCAGCATCTGAAGTTTCTAATATTTTTTTATTTTCTTGAATATCATTATACTATACCTGTTTAGTGGATAATTCTCTTAAGCCTATTTTAAGCCTGTTTTAATGACTTCTACTTTTCTTAACTTTTTTGTCCAATAACTTTTCATTTTTCCAAGGAACAACTGTAGTGACAGCTGCTGTGGTAGAAATACATTCACAGGCCTCTCAAGTTAAGACAACGCTAAATATGAGTTTCAAAACTGATTATCTCACCATGGTACTATATAGTCCAAGTCCTGAGCAGGTAAGTTAAGGAAAAAAAGTATTTTCTCACTTGATGAAAATGATATAGGCGAATACTTATTAAAGTAACAGTTTTCGGGGTGCCTGGGTGGCTCAGTTGGTTGAGCCTTCGACTTTGGCTCAGGTCATGAGCTCGCACTTCCTCACTTCGAGCCCCGCACTGGGCTGTGTGCTGACAGCTCAGAGCCTGGGGCCTGCTTGTGATGCTGTGTCTCCCTCTTTCTCTCTGCCTCCCCCACTCACACTCTGTCTCTGTTGCTCAAAAATAAGTAAACATTTAAAAAATATTTAAAAAAATAAGTTAATATTTCATATGTATTTTGGATTATCTTTTCCTCTGAAAAATGCTACTGATTATTTCATTTTAATAACAAAATTAATTTAACCATTGCCCTTTTAAGATAAGTTTTCTTTCCTATAGGTAGTGATGTAAAAAAAAAAAAAAAAAAGTTTTTAAACTAAATGGCTTTTTTGGCCTTTCATTAGCAAGCCCTGTGGAGATAGAGAATGTGGTAGTTCAGATCTTAAAATGTGTTAAGACTTTGTTTTTCTGTAAAATGTGTATTGGTTTCCTTCCACAGACTTCCTTTACAGATGTTCGTGATCCTGCTCTGAAACTTGCTGAATTTAAGTTGGAGAATATTATAAGCACTGCAAAGATGTATACAGATGACTCAGTATTTTCTTCCTTCTCATTAAAAAACTGTATTTTAGATGATAAAAGACCTCATGTCAAGAAGGCAACTCCTAGGTAACAGTGTGCTTAGTTTTTATTTGAGAAATGTTTGAATTGTTCGACAAAACTTAATCCCAAAGTTGCATGTTTGTTTTCTGGGTACATCCTAAGATCTTCAAAGTTTCAATTTAGTGGAGTCATGGTTTTCAGCATTGCAAATGGCCTCGTTCAGTTACGTGCTGTTCTTATGGGATGGTTGATGGAATGGTTCAAAAGAAATAATGCAGTTAAACTCGTTTTTTAAATGAATCTCTTTTTCCTAAATTATTATTTATCTTTGTAAGTTCTAATGGGAAAACATGAAAAATTGAGAAGACATTTAAGTTCTGCCAATTGCTTAAAGTTACACTTACTAGTTTATGAAACAGTTGTGCTCCAGAAGTTTCTAAGTCTGTTATTTGGAGTACTTTGTGATCTTCCCAAGAGAAATGACTTCAGAATGTTGGTTTGCTGTTAGTAAAATGAATAAGAGGTCTTTTGACTTTTATTGGTGTGTTTGGTTATTTTTAAGATACTCACAGGAATGGTTATTGTATTTTTCAGAATGATAGGACTGACGGTTGGGTTTGACAAAAAGGACATGATGGATGTAAAGTATAGGAAAGTCAGAGATGGTTTGGTGACTGATTTAGTCTTTCAAGAAATGTATATTTGTGCCAGTGTAGAATTTCTGCTGACAGTTGCAAACGTCTTTCTTGAGGCCTTCACCACGGGCACGGCTATAGAAACCAGCGTTCAAACATGGACTGCTAAGGAAGAAGGTTAGTTATTGGCTAAAATATTTAATATATGTATTATTGAAATGCTACAATAGCACTTACCTTGATTATCTGTCTAGATGATGAGGCTAAGTGAATTAATAAAGTAAAATATTTTTCAGAGGTAAGTGAAAAACTTAAATGTGTTTTCCTGTAGGATGTGCAGTTTGTGTATTTTTCTACATATAAATATATATTGGGTTCAATAATTAAGGGACCTATATTAGAATAAGCAAATATGCTTCTCTACAGGCAGTAATTTAAAAGAATTTTTTTGACAAAAACAAGCAGGAGGAATAATGAACCAACTATTCCTTTTCGTATTTAAAGACAGTGTTTTTACTTAATGTACTCTTTTATTTTTGTTATTTTTACAGCTCTCCATTATCATTTACTTATGTGGCTCATTGTGGTGTAGCGGAAGGAGTGCCAAGTTGAGAGTCAGAGATTGGGTTAGCTCCCAGCTCTGCCATGAAAGGGTTTTTCCCCCACATTTAAAAATGCTCTTAAGACTATACATCTTCAACTTTTATACTAAAAGAATTACAGTAGATTCCTTTGAGATCTAAGATTCTTGTATTTTTTTCCTTGGAATGAAAAAACCATTTTCTCACAAGTAACAAGTTTTTCCATAAATAATCTGTATAACAAATATATAGAAATATTTTAAAATGTGAACTTATTTTGTTCCTATTTAGTACCTGTACAGGAAAAAGAGAAGTGGGAAGTTAATATTATTATTAAAAATCCTGAAATTGTGTTTGTGGCTGATATGACACGAAGTGATGCTCCTGCCTTAGTCATTACAACACAATGTGAAATTTGTTGGAAAGGTGACCGTGAGAACAGTACAATGACTGCTGCCATTAAAGATCTTCAAGTGAGAGCATGCCCATTTCTTCCAGTCAAGAGAAAAGGCAGAATCACTACGGTGAGTTTACTCTTTCCTTATCTGCTTAATTGTAAACTATTTCGGATTTAGCCATATGCCTCTTTAGAAAACTACTAACGTACTTCTCAGCCTTTTTCTGTAAAATACCTTTCTTTCTTCTTGAAGAGCCTAGTCTAGATTATTATTACACAAGCTTTGAAGCTCTTTTTCATTCCCCAGTTGCTCCACAGTGTTGTATGTATTTGTGGGAATAGTCTCACCAACAAGTTGTTTTCGTCAGGATGCTTCTCGGAGACCTCACGCTGGCTTTCTGACCACGTCAATTTCACACTGCTTTTAGCTCTTTGAGACTTTCTACCAGTTATTTGCTATGTTGTATATGTTTTATTATCTTTAATTTTTTTTCTCCCATCTGGACACTTTTGCTCAGATAGATGTTTTCTTTTTTTTTTTCTTTTTTCCCTGTGATTTATTTGAACCTTGAGCCATTTGCTTCGATATACATTCACATTTATGTTTTACTCTGTGGTAGCCTCTTGGCCTTCCACTCTTCATAACTGAGGAAAGTCCGTTTCTGCAAAGACATCTTTTTCTTTCTTTTTTTTTTTTTTTTTTTTTTTTTTTTTTTTTTTGGTGTTTATTTATTTCTGAGATAGAGACATAGCATGAGCAGGGAAGGAGCAGAGAGAGAGAGGGAGACACAGAATCCGAAGCAGGCTCCAGGCTCCGAGCTGTCAGCACAGAGCCCTACACAGGGCTTGAACTCACAAACCGTGAGATCATGACCTGAGCTGAAGTTGAACGCTCAACTGACTGAGCCACCCATAGATGTCGCCCCTAAAGACATCTTTTTCAAGTTAACTATTACTCCTCGTACTCGTATAAAACACAAATTGTGTAGGCTTCTACAAGGAGTAGTAGAAGCATAAATGTTCTTAATAGTCAACATAGAAATATAAACTGTAATTTTGTGATAAGTCAATACATATATGTCAATTAGGATACAGGCGAGTTTCTTTTCTTGGTTTGCAAGGCTGATGGCTCACCACTAACAAAAGAGAGGAAACAACAACTGGAGGGCAAGGTGATTCTCTTTTGTGTTATAATTTAGAAATTTTACATATATTTTTTCTATTTACATCTGTTTGGCCTTGTTAAAAGATAAAACCCAACCAGGGAAATTTGAAGATATAATTGGCTTTATTAAGCATTTCATGAATTTGGCTGCATCCCATCTAGCAAATAGAAAGAAGTTCCTAGGAGTTATATAAAATGGAAGGTTTTTTTTAACAGGAAGGAGAATGGAGCAGGGAAGTTGTTAGCAAAAGAAAGGATTGTTTCAGACAAGGTCATATTTCTTTAAAAGAGAGGGGCTTGTTGGGTAGATTAACTCCTCTTCCTTTTGGGGATGGAGAAGGGTCCATATGACAGATTACCTCATTGGTGCAGACCAAAAACTTCCTGATTAAGACTACATTTTTGGGGGGGGGGTGAAACTGCAGTTAGGTTAGGTATTAAGCCCTGGTTTACCGATTTAGCCTAGCATAAGTAAGTGACTTCATCTTGATCCTGTGGTTTTTCCTTTTATTACCAGCTTGAACTTAGTTGTAGGACCACACTTCTCTTCAAAAAGGACTGGAGTGTGTGCTCTTTTTTCCTGAGCTACCTTGTGCTCACCTGAAACTTCTATTACTGTAGGAGAGAAAAGGAGATACAAGGTGACAGTTACAGGTCCTGCCCTATTGGTCACTCAGAGGTTTTTTCCTTTGTCCACACGTATAATTCATAGTTGCCTTTTCTCATCCAAAGAACATCTCCATCTCTTCCTTAAGGGGTACAAGTTCAAAGTCCAGGATCTTTGGGTGATAGTTTTTTTTCAGTCTGCTGTGACTTCTCTCTTTTAGACCATCTATTAACTAACAGACAAATAATCTATTGCTTTTCAGCAAGCACTCCATCACCACACACACAAATACCACATACTGGTGGTGTAAGGACAGGGTAGTTGCGGTTCAGAAAAAGAAAGAATGGGAACACTTGGTAGTCACTTATCCTTAACAACTGTCATATCCTTCTGAGTGGGAATGTGAAAACTTGCAGCTCCTATAGTGGAGTCCGGTTCCTGGGAGAGCATGTGTTGTGCCTTCCATTTGACTCTCATGGAAGAGCATTGCTGTCTTTTTCTCAGATGGCTCTGGCCTTCCCCTTTGAAAGAATTTTTTTTTTTTTTTTTTTTTTTTTTGCCATTATTCTCTGTAGACACTTCTGAGGTGGCTATTGTCTTTTTTGGGGGAACCCCACAGTTGTCACAGCTTCCTCCTGAGTTGGTTACTCAGCAGTTGAATAACAGGGTTTTGCATCACAGATAATGGTTTCTTTGGCAGTCCTTCATTCCTTGAACATTTAGTTTACATCTAGGTAGTTCCAGGAAAAGCAGCCGTAACCAAAGCATGCATTCATTCACTTACTGTACAAAACTCCTGTTTTACTTACTGATCTTTATATTCTGTCTATTCTGCCTCCATCCTGATTTAGTAAAGGCTACTTTAATAATAGGTGTGGGCAAGGGGGACAAGCACCATCTGTAATCTAATTTTTTTGTTATTTTTGCCATGGGCTAGTTCCATATTTGATTTTAACAAAAACTGCTAGAGAAAGACTAGGAGTGCAGTCTTTTCTCTCGCTGAGGCTCCTCTTTAGAGCCGGAGTCTCCTCAGTGGTTTCCTGTCTCTCATAGGACTTTGCAGACAGCAGAATGAAGGAGCTAATACAGAGCAACATTCTAAATATTCCAAGCCTGTCTGGCTGAAGTCAGGTTTTTTTCCCAGAGTACGTTGTCTGCCTTCCTAGGTATCACCAGTAGCAGTCTTCCCAGATATTTTGCTATGGCATTGTTAAAGTCGTCAGCTTTGTATTTTTGTAGCTGGGGTACAGGGGGGCAAGAGCACCTGGCCCTGGGGTCCCAAATAGACCAGGTTTGGCCAATCGCTGCTGACAGAATCCAAAGGCAGAGAGACAGTGGTGGTGAAACAGGAAAGGAATTTATTTCAGTGAGGCCAACACGGGGAAGACAGCAGACTAATAGCTCAAAGACTGTCTCCAAAGTACCGAAAATGGGTCTAGATTTATACAAGGAGAATGTGCGTTGGGGAGCCTGGATGGCTCAGTTGGTTGAGCATATGACTCTTGATTTTAGCCCGGGTCATGATCTCATGATCTGTGGGATTGAGCCTCACGTCAGGCTGTGGGTTGGCAGCACGAGCCTGCTCAGGATTCTCTCTCCTCCTTTCCTCTACCCCTCCCCTGCTTGAGTGCACATTGGTACACATACGCTTGCACACTCTCTCTGAAAATAAAAGAATAAACTTCAAAAAATGTGGGGCAAAGGTTTGTGGGTGTGAGCAGGTGGGCAGTAAAGGTCAGGCGGACCATTGTTTTGTGGTCAGTCACATGGGGTCTTGCTGGCTTAGGGCAGTCCTTATTGCTTGAAGGGTAGTTTCGGCTCCCATCAGGGGATGCTTTGCCCATTGGGTCTGTGGCCTGTGTTAAGTAATAAGCTGTAAAGAAAAACTTAATCAGTTAGAAAGTACAGACTAAGGTCACAGTGGAGGTAGTTGAAGGCCTCTTTCATTTTGAAACATCCCTTGTCCATTCAATTGGCAAATCAGTCACAGATATTTTGAACTTTGCTGAAGTGCCAATTTCTCTGAATGAAATTCTGTGCTTAGTTAGGATATTAATTAGGTGCTGTAACAAGCACTACCTCCCCAAAAGTAGCTAAAGCATGGCTTAACTACATTTAAAAGATTGTTTCCATCTTGTTGTTCTGCTATTCTAGGATGTAATTTAATCTGCTTATTCAAGGAAATAGATTTTTTCCTCTTAGTTCCATTCTGCTGACCATTTAGAAATTGCTGACCACTCCACTCTACTTAGCAATAGGCTCTGCTTAGTATATAACTAATTTGACAAATAATTAGAAGGTAAATCACCTCCAAATTTTGAGATAACTCCTCTGCTCCTTTTCCCCCCCCCCTTGGGGACTTTGCAGGGTTACCTTGGTAGCTTGCTTATACTTCCAAGCAGATGTTTTTAACATGACTTTCAACTTGTAGATGGATTTCTACTCTGCCACAAGTGGCTTCCTTCATAGATGGAAATAGAAGTATAGAAAAGGATGGGGCACTTGGGTGGCTCAGTCTTTTAAGTGTGCAACTTCGGCTCAGGTCATGATCTCATGGTTTGTGAGTTCTCACCCCGTGTCAGGCTCTGTGCTGACAGCCCAGAGCCTGGAGCCTGCTTCAGAATCTGTGTATCTCTCTCTCTGCTCCTCCCCTGCTCATACTCTGTCTCTCTCCCTCTCAAAAATCAGTAAACATTAAAAAGGAAAAAAAAAAGTATTGAAAAGGAGATATTTAGCTGGGTAACCATGTCTTAAGTGAAACTTCTGTGATTTGGGAGGATTTTGAAAAGTGTATTTATGGCCAGCCAGCAGTTTTGGCCACATACATTTGGATAAGTTGTAGTTAGTGGAACTTTAATTGATACTGTATTTATTTAATATTAAAGTTTATTAATCTAGTATTTTTTTTTTAACATTTATTCATTTTTGAGAGAGAGAGCACGAGCGGGAGAGGGGCAGAGAGAGAGAGAGGGAGACACAGAATCCACTGCAGGCTCCAGGCTCTGAGCTGTCATCACAGAGCCTGATGCAGGGCTCAAACCCACTAATCACAAGATCATGACCTGAGCCAAAGTCAGATGCCCAACCAACTGAGCCAGCCTGGCACCCCAGTTTCTTAATCTAATACTAATTGGGGTCCATAGATGCTTATTAAAACTTCATGAACCTTGTAAAGTGCTGTATGCATGGATTTTTAAAAATGAGAATTTACTTTTCAAAGGATACACAATACCAAATTTTTAGAAGTTTTAACAGATTGGATATTCTCATCTTTGCTCCTTGTAGAGTATAAATTTATATTTGTTTGACTTTATTTCACCCATTAAGATTTTATAATTTTTGAATAAATTCCTAAATCGTAATAAAAGCTAAATCATGATCCAAATTTTGAATTTATATCATAACAAATGTCTGTAAGTTTTTTTTAAGTTTTTATTCAAATTCCAATTAGTTAACATACAGTGTAATATTGTTACAGGGGTACAGTGGTGATTCAACACTTCAACAACACTCGGTGCTCATCACAAGTGCACTCCTTAATCCCCATCACTTATTTAACTCACCTCCCCATTGCTAACCGTTGGTTTGTTCTTTGCAGTTAAGAATCTGTTTCTTGGTTTGCCCCCTCTCTCTTTTTTTTCCCTTTGCTCATTTGTTTCTTAAATTCCACAGATGAGGAAATCATAGGGTATTTGCCTTTCTCTGACTGACTTATTTCACTTAGCATAATTTTATGGCTGGGCTGTCAGCTTTTTAAAGTGAATTTGTGTTATTCTATAACTTTACTAGACTTGCTACCTATTCTAGTATTTTTAATTATGTTAGGTTTTCTAAAAATTACCTGCAAAAGTAACATTCTTTGTTCCTTAAATGACAATAATGACTCATCCTCCTTGCATTCCCATTTTTAAGTTATTACTATATTACTATAATTTTAATATTTGCTTGTGAATTTATACATATAACCTTGAGATGTTGAAAATTTTCCATATCTAATTTTGAAAGAATCTTAATCATGAATAAGTGTGGAATTTTATTTTTTTAAGTTTAATTTTTTATTTTGAGAGAGAGCACTGGAGGGGCAGAGAGAGAGGGAGATAGAGAGACTCAGGCAGGTTCCATCACTGTCAGCGCAGAGCATGGTGTGGAGCTTGAACTCACGAACTGTAAGATCATGACCTGAGCTGAAACTGAGTTGGGTACTTAACCAACTGAGCCTCCCAGGTGCCCCATATATGATATTTTATTGAGTGCTTACTACTATCTGCTGAGAAAAGCATAATAGTTTTTATTATTCTTATAATAAATAACATTAATAGTTTTTCCTATAGCATGTGAGCCTTACATTTGTGGGAAAAATACCCCAAATTGGAGACTATTTTAATTTGTTCTTCTGTTTTGTTAAAAGTGCCTTCGTGGACTCTATAATAAAAGCCTGTAACTCTCCTGGAAGAGTAGCTGGGGGAGGCTTCTCAGCAGAAATGACCTTTATGCTGATGCCTGTAGGATGAGTAGGTATTATCTAATTCACCTGCATCAGGAGCATGTTTCAGGGTAAAGGGATAGCATATGCAGAGAACCTGGGTTCCAGACCCACCCCACACCTACTCGCACACCAGCATCTGTACTCTTACACTCTGCCTCTTTCTCTTGTTATTCAGTTCTCCAGTGTGAGGCAGTCCTTCCCACCACCAAGATAAGGTTTGTAAAGTGGAGAATTTGTAGTGAACTCTTACAGGTTTTTGTAGATGTTGTGTAGCTTAAGATTGCTTCTGCAAAGGGGAAGCAGTAGCAGCAGGAAAGTCTTTTCGTGTAAGACTGGGAGCAGTTTGGTGAGAAAGTAGGAAAGAGAAAAAAATGATAGAAATACCCCTGAAATCACAGTGGATATAGTTGGAGACAAATACTAGTAGGAAAACAATTCCATTTTAAGAACTGTTTCTGCAGCATTAAATTAATCTATATGGACTGAATCGTGGACAACTTGACAGTAATGTTTTGGCATGAACACCTTTACTGTTAATGACCAGCTGCATTTTTAGTCTTCAGTAACTAGACTTGAAAATAAAGGAATTGGGCAAGGATCAATGTATACCTTCGTATTTATTTTGGGAAAGGGCTATTAAAAAATTTCCGAATTATAGAGAAACTTGTATATGTATGTATCATGGTATTTTTTTTGGTTTTGTTTTGTCTTCCCTAAGATGAAGAGATAACACAAATTTTATATTGAAAATCTTGGATCATGTATTATAATGTTATCATTCCTGTTTGTGAAGTTTAAAGACGTAATATACTGAATGTTAAAGTCGTGTACCAGTTGTTCCTAATGATTTTATTAGAATAGTGGTAGTTTTTCTTTTTTTGGTGTTTGTTTGTTTATTTTGAGAGAGAGAGAGAGAGAGAGAGAGAGAGGTAGGGAGAGGGCTGGGCAGACACTGAAGGGAGGGAGAGAATCCCAAGCAGGCTCCACATTGTCAGCGCAGAGCCCAACACAGGGCTCAAACTTACAAACCGTTAGATTGTGACCTGAGCCAAAACCAAGAGTCAGACACGTAACTGAAGGAGCCACCCAGGTGCCCCTAGAATAGTGGTAGATTTTAATGTGATTTCTTTGGGAAATGGTTTAGGATGTCAATTTTTCTTCCTGACTTATTCTTCATTATTAGTGTAGGCAGAATTCTAAGATGGCCCCCAAGATTTCTATTCCCTGTTGCATGTGCCCAGTATGGTTTTCTCTTGAGTGTGGGTAGATTTAATAACTATAATTAAGTCACTAATTAGTTAACTTTGAGTTAATCAAAGAGAGATTCTGGGTGAGCCTAACCTAATTTTTAAAATGTGAAACATCAGAATAATGTTTTCCTGTTGGCTTTAAAGGAGCAAACTGGGGAGAAGGCAACATGGCAAGAACCTGTGAGTGACCAGTAGGAGTAGAAGGCAGTCCCTGGCCAACAGCCAGCCAGCAAATGGAGATCTCAGTCATAGGGCCGCAAAGACAGGAATTTTACCAGCGACCTGAAGGAGTCTGGGAGAAAATCTTTACCTGGTCAAGCCTTCAGATGACATAACTGGCTGGCTGACCCCTAATTTCAGCAAGATTCCTAACCCATTAAAACAGGGAAATAATAAATTTGTGTTAAGTTGCAAAGTGTGTAGAAATTTGTTATGCAGCAATAGGAAACAAGCAGTTAATCTATAAAATATGGGAGTGGCAGGGGTGCCTGGGTGGCTCAGTCTGCCTCTTCATTTTGGCTCTGGTCATGATCTCATGGTTTGTGAGATAAGCCCTGCACTGGGCTCTGTGCTGACAGTGCGGAGCCTGCTTGGGTTTCTCTATCTCCCTCTGTTTCTGTCTCTTGTTTCCCGTGCCGGTGCCTGTGCACGCTCTCTTTCTCTCTCTCAAAAATAAGCATTAAAAAAAAAAAAAAAAGTGTTAGCAGCTTCGGAACTGGGGAGCATGCAGAATCTGGAGGAATTTTAAGGAGAATGGTAGAGAAAGGCTCAAGTGTGTTGAACAGACTCTTTTTGAATATGCTGCCCAAAGGGCCTATAAAGAAGGTGAAAGACATGTTATTGGAAGCTAAAAGGATGGCTTGAGTTATAATACAAAGAGCTTTGCAAAACTGTGTCTTGTGTTGTCTGGAAAGCAGAACTTATGAGTGGAAAACATGGAGCTATATATATAGCTAAGGAGATTTCTAAGCTGCCTGATTTGAAGATGTTGGCTGCTTTCTTTTTTCATTTTTTAATGTTAATTGATTTTTGAGAGAGAGAGAAAAAGAACACAAGCAGGGAGGAGGGGAGGGCAGAGAGAGGGGGAGACACAGAATCCAAAGCAGGCTTCAGGCTCTGAGCTGAAAGCACAGAGCCCAACGCGGAGCTTGAACTCACCAACTACAGGATCATGACCTGAGCCGCAGTCAGATGCTTAACAGACTGAGCCACCCAGATGCCCCAATGTTGCCTGTTTTCTTACTGTTTATAGTAAAATGCTAGACCAGAGGGATAAATTGAGGAAGAACAGTTAAAAAGAACCCGAACTTTATGATTTTGATAATTCCTTAGCTTTTCAAATGGCAGAAGATGCTAAAAGTCAGAAAGAGCTCCCAAAAGTGGGGCATAGAGAAAAGACTGTATATAAACTTTTGCTAAATCTCAGGATAAAAAAACACAGTGTTCATACACAGGAAGGGCCCTTTCAAGAGATTTTGAAGGATTAATGTGTGTTTCACAGATCTTCTCAAACAGAGAGTGTCTAGGAATTATAAAGGTATCACCTGTTAGCCATTTCAACAGGAGGCCGTGATTATCTCAAAAAGAGCAGTGGGTGTTGCTTTTGTCTAATGCAATGAAACCTCATAAAATTTACAGAAGGCCCTCAAGGTTCTTGAGAAAAGTATTTTAATAGAAACACTGTGAGGATGGACTGAGAGGGACAGAGAGAACAAAATGAAGAGAGACTCTTTGCATCTCCAAAATTCTACTGGCAAGAAGCAGGATGGTAAAACTACTCAGTTGCAAATTTATGCTACCTTTTCTAGAAATGGAAGGATGACTCTCAGGGTAGAAATGAGCACCACAGAGAATTGATCCTAGGCTTTGAAACCTAATCAAGAAACTCATTTACCTGGGTGGAGTTCAAAGCTACGTTGTGCTAGTGACTTCTTTTTACCTTTCATTCTCCCCATTTGAACTAGAATATCTGCAATTGTTACCCTATGTCTGCCCCACCATTCTGTGTTGGGAGGGTGGGGGCAAATAACTCCTCTTCCTTTCACAGATCCACAAAAGGGAAACTGTGCCGTTATACTTCATAGATTACACCCATGTACTTCATCTCAGTACCTGTACCCAATTTAGATTTTAGACCTTGAGCTAAAAAGATAAAAAGAGGTGAGATTTGGGGATTTTTGAATCAGTGAGAGATACAGAGAAGATTCATGTGTGATAAGATAAAAGATATAGATAATGAGATTTTAGACTTCTGGGATGAGGCTATTAGAAACCTTAGGAGGTAAATGAATATATTATGCATTTGAGAGGAGCCTGAGTCTTTGGGGGCTAGAGGGCAGAATTGTGCTACCACACCTAAAGGAAGCTCAATTAATTTATAATTACATTAAGACTTCTCTAGTAAATCTAATGTACTTATAATTTCTTCATCTTTGGTAGTTCTCCTATATAATTTTGTTTCAATTTTATAATGAAAAAATACCATGAAAAAATTTTATTATAGTAAGTAAAATAAAGTATATAAAATCAGGTTTTATGGGGCTTTCATATATTTAATGTATCTTTTGACTTACTATGTTTAATTAATATTGTTGCTATTGTTAATAATTTCTAATATAAATGATAGGTATAAAAGATAATTGTGTTATTGAGTCACGTTTTTAAAAGTTACTTTGACTAACTTATTTAACTTAGCTATTACTAGAAATATCTCTAAATAAAACCGTTTTAGAACAGTGTTAAGTTGCTGGGATTGAATTATCTCTCATAGGTTTTGCAGCCCTGTGACTTATTCTATCAAGCTACTCAAATAAGTGCAAATCCACAAGTGATTGATATATCAGTAAAATCCTTGACACTGAAGGTAAGTTAAAATGCAGTCAGTTGTTCATATCTTTAGTGCACCCTTTAAAAAATTAGTAAAACCTAGCAGTAAGCAATTATTATATTGCCTTTTAATTGTTAAATAATCAAAAATGGAGCTGTGTTTCTGAAAATATTTTTATGTGACACATTATTTGTGATGTATTATTTAATACACATTTTATAACGAATGCTGTATATTTTATTATTGGTGTTTGACTCCTTCTGTGGATAACATCTAACATTCCTACAGTATATATAGTTGAACTTCCACTTGATCAGTTTAATATCTATAAGATTCATGTAAGTATTTTAAAAATTGAAATCATTATAAAATTTTTGTAGGCAATAAATTATATCTACTCTCTGGGTAGTGATGTTAGTTTAATATTCTTCATGATCCTTCGAGTATATCTAATATTTTTTTAAATACCTAATTTTGAAAGTGTTATGTGTAGATTTTTCATTACTTTTAATTTTTCCCCTTAGGTTTCACCAGTTATCATTAATACTGTGATTACCGTAACGTCAGCACTTTATACATCTAAGGAAACCATCCCCGAGGATACTGCTTCTTCTACAGCACATTTATGGGAAAAGAAGGATACTAAGAGTTTAAAAATGTGGTTTCTTGAAGAACCAAATGAAGTTGAAAACAAAGCTCCCACAACTGAATTGATACTCAGAGGAGAGATCATAAGAGTGAACATTGATTCTATTTTTATAGTTCTTGAGGCTGGAGTTGGTCACAGAACAGTGCCTATGCTGTTAGCAAAGTCACGTTTTTCGGGGGAAGGCAAAAACTGGAGTTCCTTGATAAATCTATACTGTCAGCTTGAATTAGAAGTAAGCATATGTAGTATTTTTCTAGATTCTATAACAAATAGTTCTACGTGTGGAATATTTGTGAAATCTTATGTAAATATTTTCATTAGGCTTATTGTAAAGATGATGCTGGCTCACAAAACTTTTGGAAGAAAGTACACAGATTTATGCCCTTGATATAGTTGCTCTTATGCGTATATTACTTTTATTGAAATATAAAGTTAACTTGGATATTTCAGTTGGTGTTTATCAATTTAAAGGTGATACATTAGTAATGTTGAAGAGAGTCAAAATTCTTATTTTTAAGAATGGAATATCTTTTATCCTTTAAAAGGATAATAGATTATTTCTGAATCTCTTCTAAAAGAGTAATAGTCGGGTGCCGGGTGGTTGATGGTTGAGCATCGGACTCTTGAATTTGACTCATGTCCTGATCCCAGGGTCATGAGATTGAGCCCTGGACTCCATGCTGAGTGTAAAGCCTACTTAAGAATCTCCCTCCCTCCTTCTCTCTCTCTCTGTCTCTCTCTCTCTCTCTCTCTCTCTCTCTCCCCCCCCCTCCCCCCCTCCCTCTCTCTCCCTCTCTCCCCCTCTCTCCCTCTCTCCCCCTCTCTCCCTCTCTCCCCCTCTCCCCCTCTCTCCCCCTCTCCCCCTCTCTCCCTCTCTCCCCCTCTCTCCCTCTCTCCCTCTCTCCCCCTCTCCCCCTCTCTCCCTCTCTCCCCCTCTCCCCCTCTCTCCCCTCTCTCCCTCTCTCCCTCTCTCCCTCTCTCTCCCTCTCCCCCTCTCCCCCTCTCCCCCTCTCCCCCTCTCCCCCTCTCTCTCCCTCTCTCTCCCTCTCTCTCCCTCCCTCTCCCTCCCTCTCCCTCCCCCTCCCTCCCCCTCCCTCCCCCTCCCTCCCCCTCCCTCCCCCTCCCTCCCCCTCCCTCCCCCTCCCTCCCCCTCCCTCCCCCTCCCTCCCCCTCCCTCTCCCTCTCCCTCCCTCCCCCTCCCTCTCCCTCCCTCTCCCTCTCCCTCCCTCTCCCTCCCTCTCCCTCCCTCTCCCTCTCCCTCCCTCCCCCTCCCTCTCCCTCTCCCTCCCTCTCCCTCTCCCTCTCCCTCTCCCTCTCCCTCTCCCTCTCCCTCTCCCTCTCCCTCTCCCTCTCCCTCTCCCTCTCCCTCTCCCTCTCCCTCTCCCTCTCCCTCTCCCTCTCCCTCCCTCTCCTCTCTCTCCCTCTCCCTCTCCCTCTCCCTCTCCCTCTCCCTCTCCCTCCCTCTCCCTCTCCCTCTCCCTCCCT